>NW_028263372.1:612493-872493 GCF_051168715.1 Poecilia mexicana | reverse complement strand
TTTGCCTAAATTCACATGATTTATGCCACTATGTAGTTATATGTTTCCTGTTACACTGCATACAAAAGTCTAGATGGGTACGTTTTTCGTATGTTGTAGGCTACATGATGATGGGGCATTTTCTCCATGGTTGCTAATGGTTTGTTGCATACCTTCTCCATAATGCCACATTTGGTTGCATCTTACTAATTGTACTTTTCGTGTGGATGATATGAAAGAACTTGTGTTTCAGTGAACGTTAGTCTTACCTTGTAAAGTATTTTCTGCAAATCCACGAATACACAGAGGACTGCCTTTCAGATATTTCTTAGTATTGACAGCTGCTATCCATCTCCATATTCTTTCCCTGTTAAAAGGTTTAGGATAAAATAAGTTTAGTTTGCATCCTTGTCTGTTTGTTCAGCTGGCCACACAACACCATGTGACCATTTCTACGGTCAAATCCACTTACTAAAAGCATTGTTAGGTTAGTAACTGTATAATTTTTGATAAGCTTTACAGGAAGTGATGCCTGTTTTTAGTCAAACATCTGAAGATTTTGACGCCACGTGCAAAGGGTCAATAACAAAAAGAAAAAATGTGAATTTTGTTTTTAAACAGTAAATTCATAGTACAGTATGTGCTTAAATATATAGTTGCAACTTAAATGAAAAATTTAAAGTTCAATTAACTTAAAATAGTGAGGTATCCTTTTTGAAATTAATTGGTGTGTTTTATTTATTGAGCCATATATTTATTTCTGCTTTTATTTTCCATTCCGTCAATTTCAGTTCTCTGGTCTGTTGCAGATATTGTGTAACACAAAGAAATATTGAAATAATAATAATAATAATAATAATAAAAATAATAATAATAATAGTTTTTAAAAAATCATTGAGGTTTATCCTTCTCTGTCTGTCTCAAGGATAAACTGCTATAATGCCATGCATGTCCAGACTCCATTTGGAGGATACAAGATGTCAGGAAATGGAAGAGAGCTGTAAGAAGCGTCAGGATTTAATTATTTTACTTCCTTTGTCCTACGCCGCCTGAACTTCTTTCTCTGGTCTGTCTGATCTCTCCAGAGGGGAATATGCCCTTGCAGAATACTCTGAGGTAAAAACTGTAACCTTCAAGATGAATGATTCCATGTGAGCGGAGCTGGGAAGGTCCATGCCACCCTGCACTGTCCTGATCCTTATGTCATCCAGTTTTAAAACTATAGAGCATCAGAATTTTTGATTTAGATTGTTGTAATTTCCAGGTTGTGAACGCTAAAAGAAAATATTTGGGTTAGAAATGATATGCCTTCAGAAAGCATTCATCTCTTTTAGCATTTTTCACATCTTTATTTAATTTTATTAACATATTAACATGTTTGTAGACAATGTCAAAAACGATTTATTCACAGGAAGAATTTTAAAGCTGAAGATTAAATAAAGTGTGCACAGGTGATATTATGTTTATCTCCTGAATTTCCTGAAGTTTTTCAGATTTTTTTTTACTGTTGTGGATCAATGTTCTACATGACTGCAGCATGCTGCCACCACCATGCTTTGCTGGGGAGATGCTAATCTGAGAGTGAAGTTACTCTGAAAATGAGTAAACGTAACAGCGCTGCGCCCATATGAAGCATCTCAGGTGGTAGGTGTTTCCTCCTGCAAGAAAACAGTTGGCATTCACTAAGATAAATTAATAAAAAATTATGTGTTGAGTGTAAGAATAGTGTGAAAGTTAGATTTCTGAGACCAGTTACCCAGTGGCCTCCCTCTTTCTTGTGTGCTATGTATAAATGCCAGGAAGAAATGGTTAATTATCCAGCAGTCACAGCTGATTTCAGCTGTTAATGAAATAAGCTGTGTTTCAATGTTAACTGACCAGGATAAAATAATTCATTATTTGTTATAATTCACTAAAATGTATTGTGAAAATCACAGTAAACAATGAAATAGGGTTTATTTATTTATTTATTTAACACGACATTTACTGATTAAAAGTGCTGGTTTATTATTATGTCTCTTTTTGAAGAAGTCTCCTGGTCTGCTGTTTGTAGCTGTGGGCGTGGTGTTATTTTAGGAATGAATAGCGGAACTACATGTTGTTTTGAAGCCCAACTACTCCTCCGTACGCATGTGTAACAGCGGCGTGTGTCCGGGTTGGAGAGTTCGGATCTGAGATTTAGGAAGTGGACTTGAAGTTTAGAGCCGGAGCAGGAAAGGTCCAGGTTACTGTCTGACGCGGCGCAACACTGCGGGAATAATGCTGTCCTGTCGGGAGGAAAGCTGGACATGTCAGCCTGGAGGTAAGCCGGGTGTTTTTGACTGAGGAAATGCGCTGTGGTCTGGGACGGCAGCCCAGAAGAGGTGGCTGCTGGTTCTCCGCCGAGAGTTCCAGATTCTGAAGCTGGATTTAGTTGACGCGTCATGGAAACACTTAAAAATTTATACAAAATGGAAACAAATAACAAATCCAAACCTCCGGAATTACTGACCCAAAAACTTATTCAGATTTCCTTTCAGCATTCGAGACAACTATCTTGATAAGATGGCGTAGTAACCGTTTGTAGAGCTGGAAAAGTGTCGCAGTTAATTTGCGCATCAACGCGGACGCTAAATCGTGTCAGACAGACATCCCCTCCTGTAAATACGTAAAGTGAAATGTGATGCAAAGTATTTACGTAACTCTGCTATTAAATAGTGATAGTCTGGTCTCAATACAGAGCGAAATGGTACAATTAACCCCATAGTCCGGGTCAGGTGGAGCATACATGAGTGAGCTGTAACATAGTAGTCTACTGACAATATCTTCCCATTGAAACATTTTTAAAGCTGCAATGCAAACTTTTATTTAAAAAATATGTTCTTTACACATTTGTTAAACCTGTCACTATGTCGTGACAGAATTGTACAAACCGGATTCCAAAAAAGTTGGACACTAAACAAATTGTAAATAAAAACTGAATGCAATGATGTGGAGATGGCAAATGTCAATATTTTATTCGTAATAGAACATAGATGGCAGATCAAAAGTTTAATCTGAGTAAATGTAAAATTTTAAAGGAAAAATATGTTGATTCAAAATTTCACAGTGTCTACAAATCCCAAAAAAGTTGGGACAAGTAGCAATAAGTGGCTGGAAAAAGGAAATTGAACATATAACAAACAGCTGGAAGACCAATTAACACTAATTAGGTCAATTGACAACATGATTGGGTATAAAAAGAGCTTCTTAGAGTGTCAGTGTCTCTCTGAAGCCAAGATGGTAAGAGGATCACCGATTCTACCATTGTTGCGCAGAAAGATAGTGCAGCAATACCAGAATGGTCAGGCACGTGCAGAGGGTGGTGTGGGGGCTTGAGCACCTGCCCTTTTTGCTCCTTGCCCCAAAGTGCCCTTTTGGTCAATTTTTTTTTTTTTTTTTTTTTGTTGGTATTATTTTCAAAGCCCTCTTCTGACACATAACATGTACTAAAATTATTTTATTTATTTATTTATTTTTTTGTACAACATAATAGGCCTTCCAGTCACCTTGTTACCTTTGACCTTTTGCCCGTGACGCATGACGCAGTTGCCTCTCGCGCAGTGAGATAAGGCGGCTAACTGGAGCTCAGCATAGCGAACGTTCCAGATTACAGAACAGTTTTTGTATTAAAAAACGTTTTTGGTGAATAAAGTGGAGTAGACTTGCTACTTGTCAGATGACGGAAAACGTTGAAAGTATCGTTTCTGCTTCAGCACGGAGTCGCGGTTTAAACAGAGAGGTAATGAAATACAACAGACACTGACAGGCCTCTACGTCTGGCTTACTCTGAAGAACTACTGAGCGGGAGGAGACAGCCAGGTGAGGGAAAACTGTTATCTATCGATTCAGTATTTTTATCATACAGACATTAGGCTGTTGTTGTGCTATTAGCTAGCTGCTAGCTACGACTTTGCTAGCAAAGCTAGATAACTATAAAGCTTCTTACCTGTGTACGAGGCACATCGCCCGTCCAAAACTTATCATCTCCATAATGGATATATGTCCGATATTCTAATTTCCTTTGCTGCATAATGTACATTGCATTTATTCTGGCGTTAGGTAAATGCGTCTTGAAAGAGAATAGCACTTAAATAAAAGTCCAACAAGGATATTAATTTAGAATTAAAAACAACTCACCCTGAATTACCATGATAGATATAATGTATGTCATTAATGAAGGGGAAAAAACTCAACCCAGACTTTAAGTTTAGGGTCTGGTTCGCAGAGTATGTAGTTAAATTTTTTCCCCAATTATTCAATGGGAAAAAATAAACTAACCTCAGTTAAGTAAAATAAAATTGTAATCAAAACTTTTGGAATTGTAATGATTTATTTTTTAAAAACAAATTCTTTTGTTTAAAAAACTTTTTAATTAAATAACTAATTTTTGTCTTGTGAACTTAAAAAGTTATTTGCCAAACATAAACTTTTATTTGCACACATCAGAAATCTTTTGTTGTGATTTTTTTTTTGTTTTGCAAAAAAAATTCACTTCATGAGACAAATGTGTGATTTAAATGTTTAAAAAAGTTGTAAGCAAAACTCAGTAGGCTTTTCCCATAGTGACATGCATTAACAATTCAATTTTTGCTTTTGTTTTTTTTCTTTTTTTCTGCAATTCCACCTTAAAGTTTGATGCAGCTCTGCTTTCCTGAATGGACCATCTTCATCTCCACTGCAGCAAACAGGCAGCTCTTTTTTTTTATAAAAGGTTGCATTGTGCCCTTGTTTATATTTTTAATAGTGTAATTCTGTAAAGACAAAATATGTCTGGTGGTCTAGCTCTGATTTACATATCTTGCTAAATTGCGGGTTTGAATATTGCAATACTTTCCTATAACAAAATAGACCTGCAGAAAGAAATTACTAATAAAATATCTTACATATGCATAGTTGTATGCTCTGTATAGAGATTTACCTTAGCTTTGATTGTATATTTCACAATTTTGTAATTTATCATTGTTTATTAAACTCTGAAAGCTGTGTGGCTTTGTTAATATTCTGTCCTAGAATGTGGTAAGATGTGCCCTTTTTCTTTTTTTTTTTTGAGCACCTGCCCTTTTAGTGGTCTCTGCACGGCCCTGAGAATGGTGTTACCCAGCGTAAAATAGCAAAGACTTTTAAGTTATCATCATCAACCGTGCATAGCATCCTGAAAAGATTCAGAGAATTTGGAACAATCGCTGTGCGTACGGGTCAAGGCCGTAAAACTTCACTGGATGCTCGTGATCTCCGGGCCCTTAAACGTCACTGCACCTCAAACAGGAATGCCACTGTCAAGGAAATAACAGCATGGGCTCAGGAATACTTCCAGAAAGCATTGTCAGTGAACACAATCCACCGTGCCATCCGCCGCTGCCAGCTGAAACTCTACAGTGCAAAGAGGAAGCCATTTCTAAGCAAGCTCCACAAGCTCAGCCGTTTGCACTGGTCCAGGAGTCATTTAAAATGGAGTGAGGCAAAATGGAGGGCTGTTCTGTGGTCAGATGAGTCACGATTTGAATTTCTTTATGGAACACTGGGACGCCAGAGAGGACAAGGATAACCCAAGTTGTTATCAACACTCCGTTCAGAAGCCTGCATCACTGATGGTATGGGGTTGCATGAGTGCTTGTGGCATGGGCAGCTTGCATGTCTGGAAAAGCAGCATTATTGCAGAGAACTATGTTCAGATTCTAGAACAACATATGCTCCCATCTAGACGTCATCTCTTTCAGGGAAGACCCTGCATTTTTCAAGAAGATAATCCCAGACCACATTCTGCCATGATGTCTGGGACCACAATCCCAGACAACATCATGGCTACGTAGGAGAAGGATCCGGGTACTGAAATGGCCAGCCTGCAGTCCAGATCTTTCACCTAGAGAGAACATTTGGCGCATTATAAAGAGGAAGGTGTGACAAAGAAGGCCCAAGACAATTGAACAGTTAGAGGCCTGTATTAGACATGAATGGGAGAGCATTCCTATTTCTAAACTTGAGAAACTGGTCTCCTCTGTCCCCAGATGTCTGTTGAGTGTGGTAAAAAGAAGGGGAGATGCCACTCAGTGGTAAAAATGGCCTTGTCCCAACTTTTTTGGAATTTGTTGACGACATGAAATTTTGAAACAACATATTTTTCCCTTAAAATAATACATTTTCTCAGTTTAAACTTTTGATCTGTGATTTGTGTTCTATTGTGAATAAAATATTAGATGTTGGCACCTCCACATCATTGCATTCAGTTTTTTATTCACAATTTGTTTAGTGTCCCAACTTTTTTGGAATCCGGTTTGTATATGAGACATTCTGTGAAAAAATAGACCTTTTTCTTCTCCCAGCGTTCCTACTGCTACCTGCAGAAATAGCTCCCGGTCAGAAACAACCGGCTCTTAGTGTTGTTAATAATGCTGCTCACTTTTGCTTTCTGGAGGCGTAGACTCTGTTGAAGTTTTGAACGATTGGATCTGATTTTACCCAATCGCTAACATTTAGCCATGACATAAATAATGCACCAGCTCAATGAAGCTTACTGGAAATTGTGTGTACTGTAAACAACCCAGTGGGAAGTATGGCCACAACAGTTTGCCTGTTGCTTCTTATGCTCTAAAACAGCCCAGAAAATTGACAATGTCATTCATAACTTCTCCTCCTGTTTGCTCATTGGTCCAGTTGGAATTCAGCTGGAGAAATCCCAGACGGAGCACACAAGGGAGATAAGAATTGAGTGGAATTACAGAGGAAATGCTTTGATAGCCACCGGTTTTAATAGTTCAAAACACTCAGTATGCATAAAAACGTTTAATCACTACTGCAGAAGCTGACAGACTGTGAATCTACAGTCTTCCTTATTTCTGCTCTTGGCTGTACAACTAATCAACCAGTAGGGCTTTGTTGCAAAAAACAGCCAGTAGCATGTCGGGTTGAACTGTACCAAGGTGTTTCAGCTTCCCAAGCTACATTTGTTTTGAATATTTTTATATCTGCTACAAAAAAATATCTGCGACTAGGTACAGTTTTGGCGAATAATTTGAAGTGACATTTCACATAAAAATATTTTTATTGTTAAATCTGCAGATCCTGATCTATGAATAGATGGGGGTCCTCTGTACACTTTTTGATGAGGATCTTTGTAGAACCTGTAGCAGAAATATTATGAAGCTGTCAATTGGCTTTAAAAGTCTCTCACATCCTGGTAAGAATTAGTTTATAGCTGTTCTCCAAGCTGACCACCATTCACACATTTGCTTCAGTTCATTGAAGTCTGCTGGTATCCGTTTCTATACAGCTGTCTTAAGATCAAACCAATTATTTCAGTCAGATTGCAATTTTGGCTTTAACTAGGCCACATTCTTCTGTTTTTCAGTCAGTTTGATGTAGATCAACCACTGTGTTCTGTGTCACTATTCTGCTCCCAGGCTTTATCTATCAGAATGGTTACCGCCCTGCAGCTGGGTTACTACACGATTACCAAACACTCTTAGCCCATTATTATACAGTTTGAACGTTATTCATAATTACTGAACTTAAATTGCTTGCTATGTTTTTCTGATTATAAATAAATGTTTTACAGATCAGAACTTCAGTTGAAGTCTGGTCTAAAGACTCGTACTACGAGCAACTGGTAGAGTCTTACCTCAGAGACTATCAGGTGTAACTGTAATGAAATGTTGTTCTGCAATGTTCTGATTCAGAAAGGCTGAATCCAAATGCATGCTACAGCTTTTAGATACTAATTAAAACAAAATTTAAAACCATATATCCTCTTTCAGCCACATACCGGTTATGCACTACTTTGTTTTGGGCTATGAGATGAAATACTAAGAATATACACACATGGTTGTGGTTGCAACATGACAAAATGTGAAAAGTAATTTTTTTTAGTTTTTCAAAGGAACTGTTTGCACCCTAAAGCAGAAGCTGGTTGCGCTAAAGTTTGTTCCTGTTGACTGTTGCATGTCAGGAACAATCAAGTACTTAAAATAAAAAAATATATATAAAGATTGTTTATTTTAAGACAAAAGACAGTTGAACTCATCTCCACATTCATGTAGCACTTCACTTTCAACAATGAAAATGTGTTTCATAAATTTCAATATGAAATTGTCCTCAATGTCAGGTTGTCTTTGTAAAGTACTTGTGTCCAGGTACTCCTCCCTCATGCAATTAAATTAAATTCAAAAATCTATATTAATCACAAAGGGAAATTAGATGTTGTAACTTATATAAGTTTCTTCAAAGAGTCACTTTAGAGGCTGATGGCTGTTGACAGGAAGCATCACCTGTAGCTGTCAGTATTACAGCAAATCTGAAGAAGCCTCTGACTGAAGACATTCATTTTTCCTAAGACAGTCTCACGTAGAAGATGGTCAGGGTTGTCCATATATACACACGTTGATTTTTATGTAAAATCCTTCTTTGCATCACCATCTACAAAGTCGTCCCCAGAACAAAACCAGAACAGAACTTCTCTATTAGGTTGTTAAGCCTTTTTATGTCTCTGGTTCTGATGGTGCTGCTCCAACAGATGACAACAGAAGAGATGAAACTCTCAACAACAGACTGATAGATCTGCAGCATCTTTCTGCAAACCTTGAAATATCTTAACTTTCTCAAGTAGCACAGTCTGTTCTGTCCTTTCTTGTAGATGGCTTCATTATTGAGTCTCCAGTCCAGTCAGTTCTTCAGATAAACACTAATATTATATTATATTCCTCAACAACCTCCACTTCATCTCCCATGATGGAAATAGGGTTTGGCCTAACCCTCTTTCTCTTGACATCTGTTGTCTTTTGCTCTGCATCAGTCTGTCTCTTAATGCCGCTTTCTTCATGCAGGTCTCTGAAGGACCTGAGCTCTGATTGTGGTTAGCTTTACCACTGACTCCAGTAGGAATGTCCTACTGGTCTGTTGGCGTTTCCAGAGAAACTGGAGGACCTCCCAGCAACATGGAGCAAAGAAATAGTGAGTCATTTTCCATCTTTTCATTATTTTCACAAAGTTCTTACACTTGGCTGCAGGATGAAAACCATAGACCTAGTTTTAATACTGCGGCACCATATTAATGAGGGACATCGAGAAAACAAGCACCTCTAAACTGAAACGTGTCTGTATGTGGAGTGACTGTAGAGCTGCTTAAATTTAGCATAAACAGAAGTGAAACCATCAGAGTGAGAATCCTGAACTGTTGCAGAGTGCCTGTTTTATGGCCTAAACTGCGCTCACTGAGCTCTGACAGAACCGGCTGGTTCTAACTGATCAGAGCTCACGCCATTTGAAGTATTTGCATATAAGTTACAACTCTGTAAGTAATTATTAAAATGTGCATTATAGTAATTTGACATTTACACTGTGTTCATTCTAACCTTGGTCCACCAGGTGACCAGGACAAATCCATTGGTTGTGTAATCAGGAAGTAAATCTGATTTTAATTGGAAAAGTTTAAATTTGAGTTTATTTTACTAGAATGGGACAATGCATATTAAGGAACATACAATTTAGCGAAATGCTAATTTCCACCTGCAGTCCCATTAAAAAAAAACACACAAAACACACAAAGATGACAAAATTATTATAGTGTCTTGGAAAAGAAAAATAGAATACAAGAATATAATAAATAAAACACTTAAGGATGAGCAACCAATTTTACGATACATCAAAATTCTAGCATGCTTTAAGTATCTACAAGACAATTTCTATCATAAAATATAAACTGATGCAGGAAGCTTCTAAATGGAGCCAAAAGTTGAATGATCACAGTGCTGATTTTTACCAATCCTCTTTAATTTGCTGTTTAAAGGAGAATAAATGGAGCTATAGCTAATGGAGAAAGACAACATGTTACTTTGACTTTCCTCAGCTTTAAATATTCTGCAAGGACGGAGAATCTTCTTTTCTCTGCCTTGCCTGCAAAGAAATCTAACCTATGAGAATTTTCAATCAGTTCTGCACCTGAATTCTTGTCATTATGAAATGAGTCAACCAGAAATAATTATTTTTTGCTCTTGCCACCTTGAATTAAAGAACAAACTTCTCAGTTCTTACAGAGTATGTTCAGGCCTTTGTAGCCCTTTCTATTCTTCTCTGACCCTGTCATATAACAACTAAGTTTCTTCTAGCTGTATACCAACAGGTTGCAGGATACCTGAGGGCAACAATTTGATGGCACTGATCACAAATGATGTCGAACTACCATATTTGGAACAGGACACTGCGGCCATTTTTGTTTCAAAAAAACAAGAGCAGCAAGCCTGTGTAGTGAACGAGTAGTACAAGTTAAATCAACTCAACGGCGATTAAAAATTGCAACAACAAACACAGATTACTGAGGATTCTATTTCAGAGACGCAATTCTTGTATGGACTATTGCATGAGCTGTTTAATGGTGTTTTTGCTTAGTTTGTTTTGGGGGAAACATCTGTGTGTCTGAACAGCTGATTTTGTTTGTGATCGGCTGATTTGGGTTTGTTTTTTGCATTGATGAATCAATATTTTTACCTACACCAATTGCCAAGCAGGAACTAGGCAAGGCAGGCCTAGATAACTTATTGCTAGGAAGTTCTAGCTACCGCACACTGTCTGTAGCCCCCTGAAAAAAAAAACTCTTTCAACCAACGCTGCCTTCTTTCTACTCACTTTGAGTCTTCTGCATTTCAGCCATGGTTTAAGTTGCCCCACACTGTGTTTCTGAAAAATATTGAAACGAAGCTCCCATCTTCTCGTCTCATCTTCCAACATTGCAAACTCTTCTGATATCTGCATTATTTTTGTGCTTTGTTTGTTCAAATATCCAGGAAATAGTGATGATCGGTATCATAGATGGTTACCACGTTAACTGCAAATCCTAGGGCAGATTCCAGATACTATGAATGTTGTCCAAAGGTATATTTTCTATCAAAATGGCTATTGTAGATATCTACTAAGCTAAGACAGTCGGATTGTGCTCAAGTAATTGCTGCACTGTCCGCTAAAACAACATACACAATATGACCTCATCTGTGAGTGTAGGTTGTATGACCTTGGAGGCTGTTGTGAGTGGGTTGCGTTGTTTACTGGTTCTGAGTCGCTTATGAAAGTTTGGATGCATCTGATCCACCATAACCTTTGTATTTATTTTCTTTTGTTCACAGAGTAAATCTGTGGTGGAGTTCTCACATACAGACACCATTTTACCCTTAATGTTGTGTTGTCAAGTGATACACTCCCACAGATCTATTAGCATTAGTGGGTTGATCAGAGAAGTTGAGTGGAGTGGGGGGAGGGGAACATTTTATTCTTTAGCATCAATTTCTCTTCCAGCTTTCCCATGAAGAGAAGAGTCATATTGGAGATGCCATATTGAAAGTGTGAGCCTCTTAATGTGAGTCAAATGGTTTCACTCCCTCGGGGTTTCTCAAATAGCATCAGCACAGCAGTTTGACTTCACATCTTTCTGTATTATTCATTTAAGAGCCACTGTTGTTAAATTTGATCCACTTGCTCAAATAGAGCCAATAGGAATAAAAGAACATACAGATGTGCTTTAAGGACTTCCAACACACTCGGGGAAACTTATTTGTACAAACTTTGTTTCATTTCAGCAATCTAATGTTGAAGAAGGTGAACTACAAGGCAAAGTGTTGCATCTTCCTTGTCTTTATTTCACCAATAACATTGTATTTGTTGGGGGTGTCAGGCTCATGCATCACATTCTTCTACAAATGGCCCTCTTCAGTTCTCAAACAGCCAGTTATCAAAACAGATGATAGAATGAGCTGTTACAACTTAATCCTAAGTCGTTGTAGTTTATTTTATTGTTCCAAGTCTTAAAACAGTTTCCAAGTTCAATTTTTCAACTCAGTTTCTAACATTTTATCAAAACATTTTATCTGTGTGATTCTCAAAAGAGAAAAAGTGCAAGTAATTCAGTAATTATTCAAATATGCTTATCCCTACGGGGTCGCCAGGGCTGCTTGTGCCTATGTCCAGTAGTCAGCGGGTGAGAGGCGGGGTCACCCTGGTCACCAGTCCATCGCAAGCAGTAACAATTGATTGGAATGTGTGTGTGATTGAAATGATTTTTTTATGTGCCTTGATCATTCAGTCAAGTTTATTTCTATAGCACATTTCAGCAATAAGGCAGTTGAAAGTGCATTATATAATAAAAACAAAAATACAAAGTCACAAAAAAACACCATACAATCAACAATTGAGAAATCCAGTAACAAGCTTTAGATTTTGATAAGTGCCAACATCAAAATCATCGATACACATCAAATAAGTTGGCCAATGTTTCATTTGTTATGGTTCAAAAGCAACTCTAAATAGCTGGGGTTTTAATCTTGATTTAAAGTAACTCAGTGTTCAACTGTTTTGCAGCGTTCTGGATCCAGCATTCTGGAAAAATACCTCTGCCTTTTTTAGGCAGACCTATGAAGACACTGTTACAATAATCAATGCGACTAAAGATAAACACATGGATGAGTTTCTATAGATTTTGCTGGGACATTAGTCCTTTAATAATGGAAATGTTCTTCAGTTGACAGGGGGCTGACTTTGTAACTGTCTCTGAAGGTTCAGGTTAAAGTCCATCACCACACCCAGGGTTTGTATCTGATTGCAAGAATTATATTTCTAGCTGTATAGTTTCTAGATGTAATATCTGAAGCTGTGCACCAATGACTTGAGTTTTGTTTCTTTTCAGCTGGAGAAAGTTATGGCACATCCACACATATATCTATTCTTAGCATCCGTTCAGTGATTGGATGGTTTGGAGTCACCTGGTGACATTGTACTTTAGAGCTGTGTGTCATCTGTGTAATTATGAAAGCTAATCTTCACTTCCTGAGCTAGTGGGAGCATATGGATATTCCAGAAGTGAACGTGATTTATGTCCGTTTCGATGAGAAGTTTCCTATTGAAACAAAGAATTCCCTGTTCCTTATCTAAGACATTGAGACATTTGAATATAAATGAATATATAAATAAAAATATAAAAATTCCAACCTTTGGTGTGAATTGGCTCTATATAAATAAACTGAATTGAATTGAAGTTAACATCAAAAACCTTTGAAAAAAAAAGAAACCTCTTCTCTGTAAAATGTTTGGAGAGAAAAAAACATTTTGTTTCAATCACGGTTATGTAAGATAGTAAATGGCATTTGTGTAGTGTCGAATCAAGTCTGAGGACTTCAAAGTGTTTTACTCTCATTCAGTCATTCACTAATTCATATACACATTCACATACTGTTGGTGGTGAGGCACATTATAGCCAAGGCTGCCCTGGGGTAGTCTGATAGAAGTGAGGGTGCTATTCTAATGGTTTCTCTCTCTTGGCACCATTAGTAGGCAAAGCTGGTGAAGTGCCCAACAACCCAACGGCGAATTGACTCAGAGTGAACTCCAACCTCCTTTGTTGTCCCAAACACAGTGGCTTTACTTTGGAAATAATTTGGTAAAAACTTTTAGACTGAAAAGGATTTCCGAGTGAACATTGTTTTTGGTGATCCTAATCCTCTTTACACATTCCAGTAAACCTGTTCTGAGCTGAAGTCTGGAGATCGGTCAGAGCTGAAGAGACCTTCATCATCTCACAGCCACATCAGCAGAGGAAGAGTTCTGTGCCTTCCAGAAAATGCCATGAAGCCTTTTTGAGATTATGCATTATATTGTTTAACTTCTTTTAGTTCTGAATGTGAACAATACTTTAATGTGTAAAACCAACATCATACAGTTCCAGGTTTCTAGATTATTTGATCTAGTTTTTAAATCCTCTTTGTTTCACTTTTTCTTTGCAGGCAGGGGGGAGGAAATGGAAACCAAGGCTTCTCTGGTGGAGGCCACTGGTCCCAACTCCAGGACTGCTCCTCCTTCAACCCTGGAGAACATCAAGGCAGCATATGAAGGCGGGAATGAGGAGACTGCCAGGGAGCTGATTCAGCAGGCCTGTTGTGTGGAGTGTTCCGGGGGGATCCATCCTGACGGAGTGAGTCATTACCAAGAGTGTGTGGAGGGCTTCATATAAAACATGGTTGTTGTTTACTGGGAAGTCCTGACTCTTCTATAATCTAAATAGCATTGATAGCATGGTGTGCTCAAACAAATTTATTGTTCCATGTCTTGGGGATTGTTTTTTTTTTTTTTTTATTTCTCTTTTCACAGGTAATAACAAATCTGGAAACAATAGGAAAGAATATTGATTTCCCAATTTTTTGCTTTTTAGATGTATCTGATCATTTCAAGCCTATCGGATCTAAAAGATGAAAGAGGAAGTAGTTGGTCGTGACTGCAGGCATAAATGTACTCAGAAAAAATGGAAGTTTTTGACAGGTTTGCCCTTTAATGGAAAATGTCTAAGAGCCCTAGCTTATGGTGCTCCTAACACCTTCCACGGCGAGCCCAACAGAGAGCAGGAAGCTCTCACACAAGTGAGCTTTTCTTCCTTACTTGTGACTGAGAAAATCAAATATCTGACATGCAAGTTAGAAGTTCTAACAAAGACAAATAGTGAATATAAAAACTTCAACATAATCACTTCACAGTGACTCTGGTTTTAAATCTAGAGCGTGCAGCCAGCGTGCGGAGCAGAGAACGAGGAAGTTCAGGGCTTCTTGGCAGCAGGTGCTGTAATGGTGGGGGTGTTGGTGTAAAGAACTGTCTCTGTTACAGTGGAAATGCTAATATCTGTTATTTTGGTAGTTGAGGCTGACACTGCAAGCTCAGTTGTTGGCAGGAAGCAAACACAACATGATCTATAAATGAAAGGTTACTCACAAACCTATGACCTGTAAGGAGGGAATAGGAGCATTTCCATTGTTGGAGCTGTATTCCTGTAGGAAGCGGTGTGTCTGACTAGATGAAACGGCTTCAGAATCCATGTGTGAATCTGTCTACAGATGCTAATCTAACACTGTTTTTCCTAAAGCCACCAAATTAGCATGAAATGTACTGTTTATGTGGCTCTTTTTGTTTCCAATAATTTTGGCAAACTGCTGTCAGCCTGTGATATTGGATGACATAAGTGCACTGTGCAGCAACACTACATTGGAAATGCAGAATTTTATGCAGAATTTTTAAAATTGTTTCAGTACAGGTGGCCTTTATTGACAATCACCAGACAGAAAGTGGGCAGAGAAAGGGGAAACATGCAGTAAACATATGAGGTATTTCTTCATGGTATCTGCAGGTTTCAGCAAGTTAGACTTAAAAATCCTTTAGTGTCACTTTGAATGAAATTTGAGACAGTAAGACGGCAGAAGGAGCCTGCTGTATTACAATGAAGCATAGAAAAAACAGTCTGTTTGTAACTCTTGACAACAGCTTTGTGTTTTTCACACTGCACATGGCCCTCTATAGCCTTAACCCACACAGTGCTAAGGTTGAAAGTGTTTTTTGCAGAGAATGTGCCTGAGCTCATGTCGGTTGTCAACAGAAGCTAGCCTGTGGCGACAATAAATGCTGTTAAGCCAACTGACGATAAATTTGCACTTACACATGATAAATGCAACAAAATGCATAAATAAAAACTATAAATATTGAGGATGGTTGTTGCATCCTGATGCATTACAATCAAGGAAGAAAAAGCTGTGAAATTTCTGCGGTCTGTTTGTGGGTCGTGGCAGCAGCTTTGTGTTTTTCACACTACGCATGGCCCTGTACAGCCTTAACCCACATAGTGCCAGGGTTAAATGTGGTTTTGACAGAGAATGTGCCTGTCCACATATGTGTTTACAACAGAAGTGAACTTGTGGCGACAATGATTGTCATCTAGCTAACTGGCGATAAATTTGTGCTTATTCACAAGAGAGGTAAAAAAGCTAGCTAGCTGGCAAAGGTGTCAAAGGTATATTAGCACCTATCCAACGGTAGCCTCAACCAACTCGAGTCACTGAACACAGAGAAGATGTCTGCACACCACTTAAACACTTGCCTGATAGAAAAGTCTCACTTGATTAAACTAAATTTAAGAGCAGTAATTAACATATTTAAAGCCAACTAACTTAAATGTTTCAAGTGATTTTAAGACATTGTAAGGCCTTAATTTTAGATACATGAGTTTAAGACTTTTTAAGTTTGTGTGGACACCTTGTTAATATCTCTATATGAGGAATTCCCATTCTACTTCTGTAACACATTGCACTGTTTTTTTTTTTTACAGTAATTATACAGTTGTTGATAAGGAAATTCAGCTTAGGCTATTTAATTCATAGTAAAAATGATTTACCTTCTGCTGCTTATCTAAACCAGATAACTTTTTTCTAAAGTTTGAATATTATGATTCAGTGAACCTGACCTAGTGGCAGTGTTTCAGCCTTTCCTCATAGCAGTCTAGCTTATGTAAAGAAGCTACTGTAAATCAGCTTGTCATTATTATTGTTTGATGTAGACAGTTTTTCCACTTTTTAAAAAAAAATTCAAGTGAAGCCCCCTAACCAAATATTACCTAAGCTAAATATCTAATATGTTTATATGTTATAATTCTATATCAAAACATATATTTAATTAATAAAGTGTTCATATTTCAATGTACTTCAGCAAAATGAATATATAAATAAAAATATAAAAATTCCAACCTTTGGTGTGAAATGGGAAATTTTCTGAATTTTATTAGTGATGTCATTGAAACTGTAAAATATTTCTATAAATACCTATTGGGCAAACTGGGCTTATGCAGAACTCAAAGGTTCTGCATATCCCAGTTTCTGCATTGACATTGTGTTCCTGTTGGTTGTCTTTCAGGTCCGCCTCCTGTCTGTGGCCACTCAGCACTGTGATCTAGTGAGTGTGTGTTACCTTCTGAAGGAAGCTCGTATCACTGTGCCCCAGGAGCTATCGCTGTCCAATCCAGCCGTCCTGGCAGCACATGGTGGCAACACCAACCTGCTCAAAGAACTGCTGGATTCTATACCTGGTACGAGCAGAAATAGTTCAACAACCATCACATATTTTATATTTTACTCCTCTCATTTTGAATTGCAAAATTCAGCAAATGTTACCCATATGTTGGTGTATCTAAAACTGCATGAATCTAAGCCAGGAGTGCCCAAAGTCGGTCCTCGAGGGCCGGCATCCTGCTTGTTTTAGATCTCTCCCAGGTTTAACGCACCTGGATCAAATGATGGCTCATTAGCGGCCCAAGTAGAATACTGAAATGGTTGTTACTACCACCAGGGAGAGAACTAAAACATGTCCGGCTGCAGGCAAGTAACTGCCTTCTCTCAGCTAAAGCCGGCCTTTTATTTAGGAAAAAGAAAAATGTAAAAGATAAACAGCAAGAGATAGAAGGCAAGCTCTATCTACACACAGGTCATCTAGTCCTTTCCCTTGGAAGTGATTTCTCTCATGGGCGGAGGGAACAATCAGTTATCTTGCAGCAGAGACATTCTGTGAGTGGGTCAAACAGTCTGGAACACAGCAGTCAAAAGTTTTAACACAGACAGTAAGAGGCCAACACTTCTAAATAAAAATCACAATAATCTATAGTAACATAAGACTGCTATGGTAAGATCAATAATCTATACACATGTAAGAACGATAACAACATATAATATTTCCAACAGTTACTGTGTAGTTTAGTGATATAAATCACACTTTATTTGACTAGTGTGCTAAAGACATGTATAACAAACACTGCTGTGCCATGCAGTCACAGCCAGACAGTTACCTAAAAAAGAGGTTATAAATAGTTCTTATCATTTTTACCACTAAATATAGTGATAAAATGCTAAGTCCATATTGCCCACTCCTGCTCTGTAGCATGATGTCTACTTTAATTTTTTAGGTGTGTGGTTTAAAGCCATAACACAGACTTCTCTCTAAAACTACCAGGATATTTGTAACTGCAGGAATTTTGATGAGAATGTTCTGACTTGAAGAAACATTTTAAACCAACAAATCGCCTGCAGCGATCTCATCTGTACCAAAAAGTATAACATCCCTAAATGAAAGTTTTAGTGCAACTTTTACATCTTTATTCCTCCAGCAAGTGTATAAAGCCTGGAAAGGCCTGTTTTCTCTGCTCTAAATCCAGCTGTGTGGTGGATCTTATTTGAGCTGTGTAGTCCAACTTTATATTTAAAGTTAATGTTAGAATGATCATCTGAAACCTCCACACCAGCTGGCAGCCTCTTGGTTCAGACTGTAATTACAAAGCTCAACGTAGAGAACAGATATAATTGGTCAGCTTTACTGTCATTCTTGAAAAATCTCCTGAAGAGTTTACATTACAGGGTCTGCTGTAAAACTCCACAAGGCATACCAATCTCTGAGCTAAAATAGCTCTTTTTCTGCCTAGCAACAGAGCAGAATGAGTTTTGGTTGGATGAAAATTTGCTGTGTTGCTGACATAACTGCGTTAACAGTTATGTTGTTTTGTTTTTGGTTCTTTTAATATGTACATAAGTGATTAGTAAGTATAATATTTCTTGTTGTCTACCAATTAGGTGTGAGTCTGAAGAGAGATTTGGTGAACTGCCTGCTGGCCACAGCCTGTCAGCAGGGTCATCTGGATGTGGTGCGTCTGCTGGTCCACTGCTATAATGCAGATGTGAAGGACTTTGCTATCCACAGCGATGAGTTCGCTGTCCTCTGTGGACTGCCGCTGTATGCAGCTGCACAAGCCAGTAAGAAGACAGAACTATTCCAGGACACATTCAGCTCTGATAGCAAAACATGAAGAGAGTGATTTTCAGTTCCTGCTTTGTTTGTGGGTAATTACATTTGACATCCCAATCACAGTTCAAAAAGTATCCTACTGCTTCAACTGTGGCATTAAAACACCAACAGATGTTGTTAATTCTTCCTCTATAGGCAGCTGGCCCTGGTTGTGCTTTATCTGTATGCTTTCTGAAAATAGAATTATCTCTCTTCCTGGAGAGATAATAATAATGATAATAATACTAGCAAACTTTTTAGGACACTCAAAGATGCTTAGAAGGAAAGGAAAGCATAGACAGTATGAAGAGCTACAAATTGAGATTGGGATTGTGGGTCCTAGGCCAGGTTGAACAGCTGGGATTTGAATAGTCATTTCAGAGATAGTTTGATACTTTAACATTAGCTTAGAGTAAACTTAATATTCATTTTAGCTTTAAATCCCTTTAACGTTTACCCTTCATCTCACTTTTCAAATAGTTTAGTTTACCAGACATGCATTGTATGAGAAAAAAACAACGGTAACAACTTAGTCACTACAGACTTTGGCACAGTTTACACCAGCTTCATAGCCTGAGGAACTGTGAATATTCAGAACCACAATGAGGCATAAGGTATGTCTGAACAAATTTGTCAAAAGAGTTCAGGGAAAAGATTCCCTGAAGTTTTCCCTGAAAGGTTTAGCTCTGGATTTTCTTGTACATAGGATAAACTGCATGTTTTGTGTTTTAGGTAATGAGGAGATCGCTCACTTCTTGCTAGAAAATGGTGCTGAATTTTCATCCTACACCCTGATGGACTATCCGGATTTCAGCAAACGCCTCCTGAGACAGAAACTTGACGAAACGTCTGGTGCAAATGGAGTGGAGGTCTGAGTCTTAACTAGTACATGTGAGATCTTCACAGGATAGACCTGTCTTTAATAAGAAAACATAAATAATGTCAGTTTAAATGTGTAATCTAGGTTTTTAGCTAATCACACCTTCCCATAGGCAGTGTTTCAGAATGAATGAATGGCTAATAAATGAAGGATGTCCATGTAAAGAGTAGATTCACTTAAAGTGATGTTATTGCATATTTAGATTATGGGTTAGGGTCATTCAGGTATTCTGAAACACTTCTGATTTCATTTTATACCTAAGAAAATCATCAGAGCTTTATTTATGGACCCAAAGCTTCCATTATAATCCTGCAAATTCAATTTAAATTCAAAAATACTTTATTTATCCCAAAGGGAAATGAAATGTTGTCATAACTCATCTTATCCAAGTATCTTCAAAGAGTTGTTGTGGATGGTGATGCTGTGCTCTCTGTTGCAGTCAGTCTCTTGCAGTCAGTCTTGCAGCGAAACTGAAGAGCCTCTGACTGAAGACTGTTGCTGTAAAACAGTCTCATGTCTGTCATGACATGCTAACAGTTCAGTATCCAGGCAGCAGAGATGCTGTTCCACAGTAACTAGAGTTCAGATTGGGCCTAAAAAAAACCCAACCGGGCCTTAGCCCATTGACACTGTGACCAGCCTGATTCAGCACGGCTCATTAATTCTAGTTAGAGGCTTGAGCCCAAAGTAACCCTGACATCAGAGAGAAAAGCATGCTTGCTGCAGTCCATGAAACCAACGCAGGTGTTGTTGTCAACTACCAGTTTAAGATACTTCCAGACTTTTGACTGTGCCTTCTGCTGGGTTAGCAGTGCAATTTTTTTTATGTTTTTAGCTTTTGTTTAACATCTTCCAGCTCCATTATGTCACTTGTAGCAGGAGGAGTCAAGTGGAAATCACCTGGGATGTGTGATTGATAGGAGCAGAACGGTTCTGGGCCACATATACACTAGTTGTGCACTTGTTAGAGTCTATTAAATGTCTGCACCTTAGTTTATTTCTTGCATCATCAGGGTAAGCTATGTACTCCTCTATTTAGACTATACCAAGTAGAAGAACACAGGTTTATATTGTACATTCTCATTTAGAATGTAGATATAAGCAGTGTAGGCTTATTAAAAATGTGCCACAGAAGCCTGAGGCCAACCGACCATCAAGTATTAAATTTGTCCACTTCTCTTTAAATGTCTGTATGGTGAGAGAAAGGCGTTGAAGTTGGGGATATAATCCTTTCTTACTCTTGGTGGATGGAAGAGATGTTTTGAACTTCCTCCTTCTCTCTCTTCATGAAACTTCTTTTTCAGCTCCTCTGGGATTTGGGGTCGTAGTTCAGGATTCGTTTGAGCTTTTGGGGTGCTAATTAGCCGCCCCTGTTGTAAAAACATATATTGTTGCCATAGTTACACATCATACCAACTGTTTAAAAGTGGCATCCCACCCTACATCCAAAAACAATAAAATAAAGTTAGGAACCAAAGTCTAGAAACAAACAATCAGAACTAACACAACAGAGCTGCACCAACATGCTACCACCATGAGGGGCAGCATGTTGGTGCATAAACATCAGATCCTAGAATTTGATGTTAGTTTTAATGTTAGCAGGACATTTTTTATGGCAAACAGTTCCAAGATGTCTTATCATTGGCCATAGCTCTGAAATCATTCTTTGTGGGGATGAGTGTGTGTCTGTTGGTGTCTGCAGAGTGTCCGTGTGTACTGGAGCGGCTTGCAGTTACCATATTTGGATCTGGACTGGTTCATGGACGTCTGCTCCCAAATCACCCACCTGGACTTGTCCTCCAACAGCCTGGGTGCTTTGCCTTCGGTGGTCCCCTGGGGCCTCATCCATCTCAGAACTCTGGATCTGTCTAACAACGCTCTTAAAGAGCTGCCGTTTGCTCAGAACTCCCAGGATGTCATCTGTTCCAGGTGTGGGACCAGATACGTCAAGACAGACAGAAATATGTAGTTTAAAGGTTTACCTTTGTCTTTCTGTTATTTAGTTAATTAGTATTTCAGACATCAAGTCATTTTATTTGACCAAATAAGAACATTTCTCACGAGATTGTTGATATTTGGTTTTGCTGTAACGCAAAGATTAGAAGCTACTTTTCTATAGAACTGAAAGTATCAAAACAGTTTTTAAATTCAACGGAATAAATATTCTATATCAATATCTCAAACTTAATTTTTTCTGTGGTTCAGGTTACAGATGGTGAATATATCTCAGAACCAGCTGAAGAGTTTATCAACTGGACTTCTCCATCTGGTCCACCTGCAGAAACTCTGTGCTGCCGATAACCAGCTCAGCACACTGTTTGACATCCCTGCCAGTATGTTCCATATCTGATTATGTGGCACACTTTGATGGCTCAATGCATATTATGAATGTTGCCATGTCTAAAACTGCAGTAGGCAACTTTTATAATCAATAAGTTTTTTACATGTTTCACTATGTCCTGATGGCATAAAAGGGGACAAATAATCTGTGGAAAAACAAGTTCCTCTGCCTCCTTACATATTTAATATTGATAAAAACTACTATTTCCACTGGCGTTTTATTTCACTTACAACATGTCAAGGAAATAAATAAATCTTTGTAAGGTGAAACACTGAGTCAATCAAGAATTAATCAAAATGCATTTTGATTATTATTTTATTAAGAAATTAAGCAAAGAAAATGAGCAATGACTTCCTTGGCTAGTCCAGGAAAGTGAAGAGATGAAGGCACATATCTTTTAATATCCACCAGCCCTCTTACAAAGAGGGGAGGAAAAGGGAGCATCCCACCAGTTTCAGTTTGCTTCACAACTCTGGTATTTACCCCTGCAGACTGTGACCCTGGACGGTTCAAACCCAGTTCAGAAATACCATTTATTATGTTTCCTCAGTAAACTCAGGAAGCTGCCTCCAACATGAAGGGTGTTTTATAGATCAAATTCATTGATTGCTTGGTTGATTTTAAATAAAACTAAATTTTGTCATAACAAACAACACATTTGTTAGAAGTGAAATAATCTGCCAGTGGAACCAGTATGTTTTCATCAATAGTATGGAATTATTGACATAAAACAAGAGCCTATATTTACTGAAAAGTTGGTACGTTTGCTTTTTTTTAACTTATTTCTAAGTTAAAAAACAAAGACAATTCCACTAGAAACTAAACAAAAATAAGATTGTGTTATTGGAATGGTTTGTTTTCTAAATTAAAATGTCATGTTAATATTTTCTGAGAGCAGCTTTACTAGAACCTGGGCTTATAGCCATAGAGAATTTGAAGAAAATAACAAGAAAGATAAAGTTTATCCAAATACTGTGCATTTATCATGAAGCAATCCATATTCTACTGGCCATATGTTTCCTCCCAGCTTTTAAAATTTTTGAAGAAAAACAAGACAATGATGTAAACTGCTTCATTTTGTTAGTGACAATTTTGATCTGCTTTCAAGTAGTGAACTACAGAAATCACAATCCAAACTCGCCAACCATAACACCATTCAGTAAATTAGTCAATTATCATTCAGCTATATGTCAGTAATACATTACAATGTGTATATATAATATTACTCTTTATGTTTAAATTGTTTTCTTCCCCTATTTGATTAAATCTTGTTTTTGCTCTTCCAGCTGTGAACTGGATCGGTCTGCGTAAGCTGGAGGGACTGGATGTGTCTGGTAACTGTCTAACCAGCCTGCTCACTTCAGTTATGCACTGTTTAAAGTCCCTGCGCTGCCTTGATGTGAGCAGAAACAAACTGAACGCTTTCCCTGACCCCTGGGCCTGCCCACTGGTAAGAATTCAGGCTGCTTAAGAACGACTGTCTGATTCATTCTATTAAGAATTTGGATAAACATTAATTATTATTGGTTGTGGATTTTCGTGATCTATTATCATGACTAAAAGGAAAATGTCAAATGGTCTGACTCTTGGAGCATCTATTATAAGCTTAAGTCTTTATCTACGTTGCTGAAAGTTTAGTGCTTAAACTTTCAGCTAACCAGATGACATTTAATTCCATTTTAGGAGACTGAATGTTAACATTATTATTATTATTACATTTTGAAGTGTATGCATGCAGGTTTTATAATTAGACATGTCAATATTTTGTAGGGCTGCAACTAATGATTATTTTAGTAATCAGTTCTTCTGACGATGAATCGGATTTTAAAAATTGCCTTTTGTAGATTTTTCATTTCAACCCTTACGCCTATGCAGCATTAGAAATACATAAGAACATGTGAATAAACTGTTATTGCATTTTAGGCATTTTATTGCCTGAAATACAATAACAGCATTCTTTCAGTGAATGCAAGATCGTTTGTAGCAATGTATGGATCTGCAGTTCTTTTAACATTAACAGCAAAGGGTGCTGAATAGGTGTTTTTTTTTTTTTACTACAGAATTTGAACCAAGTGAAGATGAAATTGTCCCACTTGACAAGTTTTAGGCAATGAAATTTTTATATTTTTTAAAGGTTTTATTGGCCCTAGTGGCCTTTTTTGATAGTGAATTGACAAGAAAGTGAGAGAAGGAGGAAGACATGCGACAAAAGTCACCAGGCCTGGAACTGAACCTGCGATAGCCGTGTCGAGGACTAAGGCCTCCATATGTGGGTTGTACTTAACCCCTGTGCCACCACAACACCCCTAATGTGCAGAATGTGCCAAGTTTTTATTCAATTAAAATTAATTACCAGAATCATTGGTAAAATCAAAATCAACTTATAATCGTAAATTTTATGGATTCAAACAATTCATTTGACTTTGGTTTCCATTGCGCACACTGTAATCAAAGAAGAGTCACAGACAGGAAAACTATAATACACAGTTTTTCTGTTATGGTAATAGTAACAGCCTGTCCACTTATCTGACCCTTTCATGTAGAATCAATGCAAAGCGTCTTCCAATCAGATTGAGAATCTTCCAAACACCATATCCATCTTCTGGAGGACTCAGCTGCAGGAGGTGGACTTCTCTGACAACTGCCTCAAAGAGCTTCCTTCCTACATCTTTGAACTAGAGGTATGGACCATCATGTGGATTGTAACTGGACATTTAAGATTAATTACAAATCTAAAATGAATTTTCTGTGACTAACATGACTATGTATATTCTCAGTCATCTGAGTCATGACTACTGCAACCTGAACAACCAGAGTGTCCATCTACCCAGATTAAAATGAGCCATTATCATTTCAGTTCTATTAATCCAATATTAATCCTAAAAGGACATGAAATGTTGTAAATCATATTTTCCAAGTGACTTCAAAGAGTTGTTGTGGATGCTGATGAGAGTGGACCAGGAGGATGTCACGTAGCAGTCTGTATCACAGTGGCACTGGAGAAGGTTCTGACAGAAAGTCTTCAGTTGCTATGTGACAGTCTGATGAAGAGGACGTTATGGGTTCTCTGTAATGTTCTTCATGAATTTTATTTCCCTGATTTATGCTGAATGTCTGTAAGAAGTATCTCCATGAGAGAAACTGATCCTCATGTGATCTGAAGCACAATCTGATTGTGGTGCAGTTTGTTCCTGTTAATTGTTGAAAAATTAGGAACTAGTTAATTCCTTTATTTTATTTAAATATCACTGAATTGTGACAAATTTTCTTGATACTTGTTTTGATATCAGATGAGACTGTATGAGCTAGTATTCTTACCTACCTCATACTGTCTGTACATTCACATTCAGATCCACATTCACCTAGAAATGATTTAAAAATGACTCAAATCATAAATCGGTTATAACCGATAATTTTATAGCTCATGGAACGGTCAGATGGCGGGGGGAACCGTGGAGGTGCAGGAGGAAGAGGGCTTGTCCTGTCAGACCATCAGACTGCTTCCTTTCTTTTATCCACCTTACTTTACACATTATTCTTTATTTAACAAAAAAATTTATGAAAGAAATATAAAAAAAAAAAAAAAACTCTTCTGAGTCCAATGTTTTGGGTTGATTTACTGACCTTACAACCAGATGGGCCCTGTGACAGACTGGCGACCCGTCCTGGGTGACCCCGCCTCTCACCCGGAACGCTAGCTGGAGATATGCACCAGCAACCCTCCTGACCCCACTAGGGAGAAGGGTGTACAGAAAATGGATGGATGGAGGAACAACCAGATGGTTGGATCTCTAACTTTGATATGCTATATAAAATCTTAGTTTGTTGTTGCTTCCTTTACCTTAAATACACTACAGAGTATTAGGTGGTTTCAGTTTGTTTGCATTCAGAAACCTTATGTGTAGCAGGAACTCTGTCAGCATCAATGTCCTAATGCCTCCTGCCTCCATCTGCTCTTCCCTTCAGGCTATCGTCTCATTAAAGCTGTGTGGGAATCTAATTGAAACGCTCCCTTCTGCTAATAAATGGAAGTGCTCGAAGCTCAAGACTCTGGATCTGTCCAGGAACCAGCTTGGCAGGTCGGTCCACTGGCTCACCTGGAAACACTTCCTGGTTCACAGGCAGGCGGCTAAAATTAGTCTGGCGGGAATAACTGTTGATGTCAGTTGATATGAAACCAAAACACAATGCCTCTGTGGTTTTGCTTTGCTCCATCTGAATAGTAAGGCTATATAAAATTTTATGTTGCAGTGAGTTTAGTTGTAATAATTACACTTTATAAAAACCATTTTCTTCAGCCCTCCTTTTAGTACAAGCTCGATCCAGCTGCTAGGTTTTCTGTGCAGCTTTATTCAACAAATGAGAATATCATTAAAGAGTTCACTGAATTCAGTGACTGACTGCAGTAAGTGAAACTTTACATACATTATTTCCAAACTGACTGATGTTTTCAAGCCTTTATTTCTTTTAGTTCTGCTTAAAGCTCATTGTAACAGCATATTTAACATTAGAATGCTGCATCAGACCAATACAAACACTTTTGTGTTGCAATTTATGTACAGATATGCTCTATACCTTGTAAACTACTGCTTGGCCGTTTTATTCTCACCCTCCTCTTCATCGCTTATTGTGAGGTCAGAGCTTCTTTTTGACAGCGTGCCAAATATATTTATATCTTCTCTTGACCTTAGCACCCCGCCTTTTATGCGCAATATGGATGTGTGTGTGCTTTTTACAAGCTGGGGACTCTATTCCACAGAAGTCTGAACATGGCACACATTTAATATAGCTTGTACCTTTATCATGAGGCCAGTATGCCATCTTGAAGATGAACCATCACAATCTAATGAGGGAAGTTCCATGCATGCTCTCATAATCTCATGATTTATTGCATATAAATGCTCGCTGTGTTCACGATGCAACCTAGAAGAATTCTCCAAGACAAATGATGATGTTATTTTTACTGCCATCTGACTTTTTTATGTAACCAGGCTTAAAACACCTTATTTGATTCTATGTAAAAGTTGTCTAAATTATTATTTTCTATTTCTAAATATTTTTTTTTGGCTGTGGTGGCCTTCACTTGACAGCACTCCAACAGAAAAGGGGCTTAGAGAAGAAGGGGAGACATGTGGCAAAGAAACTGAGGATGGTATGCTGTGGTGGCGTAGAGGTTAAGCACAGCCCACATATGGAGGCCTCCATCCTTGATGTGGCTGTCACAGGTTTGATTCCCATCCTGGCGACCTTTGCTGGATGTCTTCCCCCTCTCTCATTGTCCCCTTTCCTGTCAACTAACTGTCAAATAAAGGCCACTAGAGGCAATAAAACCTTAAAAAAAAAAACGGAGGATGAAACTTGAAATCTGAACTTCTGCACATACGGCTCCCGCTCTGACACCACATCTATATTATTACTTTTTAAATGGACAAAATAGAGCTGTTTTCTTGTATTTCTTTCTCTTCTTTTCCTCCCCAGACACTCCACTTGTCTGGGGTACAGGCTGCTGCTGTACCTTGTAGTCACCATTTCATGGTAACCTGGTGTGTTTCGCAGCCTCTTCTATAACCATTGAAAGGCCTCTGAAGCTTTTCAATGGTTCAGTGGTTCAACAACTGTTACTATGAGTTGCTGAATTTCTGCAACTAGTCATTATAACACCTAAAAACAGACAAGTTCCACTTTTATATGTAACAAGAGTGTTCACTTCTTCTTTGCACGGTGACCTCCATTCCATGGAGTTCTTGGTTAACTCGCCGACAGTGATTGTTCTAAAGGTTCTATGTGGTTTTGTTTGGAGGCAATTTTGCTCATCTAGGCGAGCTTGTGATATATATTTTATATATTTCAGGACGAGAGGGAATAATTTTCCAAAAATGCAATGATTTAACCAGAAATATCACAAACTTAACCAATCAGAAGCAACGCAACAGAGCTGCTCCAACCTTCTGCCACAATGGGGGTGCCATTCTAGAACATTACTGACATTTAAAAATATTCCTCAACCTAATTTCTGACTTATACATGCTATTTGACATTATTGTTAAATGTGAATTTTTTTTTTTTTTCTTTTTTGCTGATTATTTGCCTGCTTACTTTGGGTGACAAATCTGTCATCTTTTGAGTCAGCTGAGCTAATATTTTGAGATTGAGAACATGTGTAGTGTGAATTATTAGGATGTTCTTAACCCTTGTGTTGTCTTGCTTGTCAAAAGTGACCCAGTAGCATGTTTAGCTGTAGAAAAAATACCCTAAATCAGTGGTTCTCAAACTTTTTCTCCTGGGCCCCCCCACTGGTTTCCAAACTATTTCTGGGCCCCCCCTATGGCTTACAAATAGCTGTCTGGTTGAATGATGTGTGTGAGCGAAGTGGGTGAGGGTTGGATTCTTAGAGACTTCCTGTTATACTCAGACCCGGCTCCAGACAAACAAGGGGGGGAATCAACTTTTTGGGGGGCAAAATGAATCGTAGCTGAACATAAACAACACCAGTAGCCTAAGCTACTTGTTAACAAGCTAAAGGTGCTGTATTGATATTAGCTAGCTAGTCATCTTTTAGCTAACTTTACCTGCATCCAACAGCATGACTCAACAGTCTTAGTTTGGGGGAAAAACTGTGAAAAGTTCTTTGCGTTTTGCTGGTTTACTGCCATGATTCTAACACACTCCTGCGTAGCTCTGCACAGCAGCAGCAGGTCTCCTTCACTGCCCCACAGGTGTCGTAGCGCTCATGTTGCGTTTAAAGGCGATTCGGAAAAACAGGTTACCACATGTTAACAACGGATTAAACAGTTTTAACTGCTGATAAAAGTGACGGAGGACACAAATATGGGAAGTGCGGAAGCCTCTACTGTATCAAATTGACAGAGGAATAACAGAGAGTTGACCATTCTCAGGTAAAAACCCAGGGCATATAGCGTTCATGTTTTTTTTTGTTTGTTTTTTTTCATCCAGACGGCTTCCTGCGCCATCCCGGCAATGGCACGGCGCTCCCCCTAGGAGGCGCGCCCCACAGTTTGGGAACCTCTGCCCTAAACTATCTTTTTCTGACTTGAAATTTTATGACTTTTCCTAAATTGACCCCGTCATTAAAAATAGTGACACTTTGTTTTTGTTTATATTTCCATGTGGGCTGTACACCACTAGGGTCCAAGGATTGTCTTATGGGTCATTTTGGAACCGTGAATTATAAAACCATTTAAAAAACAGTTAGACCATTTAGAAAAAGAGTTCAGTGCACGCACGTGCGCGCGCACACACACACACGCATCAAAGAAACTGGATTGATGTACAAATTGAACTTGTATTTGACCTGCACTTGCACTCTCAATCTGCATCTAACCCCTCACATCACACAAGTTCCCAAACACAACAAAAAATAATCTGACATAATAAAATCAAATTAGGTATAGAGGATATTAAGGTATGCTGAATCTGAGTACCGCTAGTTGGTTCCTTGCTGAAGCCATGAGTAGACGTTTCACTAACTGGTGCTACGTTGTATGTTTGCACATACTGACCTACATGGGATCTCCAGCATAAGAAGTTGAACATTTTATGTTGAACAAATTCTTGGGCTGAAGATGTTCAACGTAGGACAGTCTTCATATGGTGAAGAACATCTTCAAGTTATAAAGATTTTCTTGAACATCATGTGTTGAATATTTTGTGTTCAATGTGGGATGTTCTTTATCTTATGTTCAACATAGGTTAGAAAGGATAGGGTGATCTTTGGCTTATGCTGAAGATGTTCAACATTAAAACATCTTATAAGTTCAACACCTTATGTTGAACAGATGATATTCTTCATCTTGTATTGAGGATGTTCAGCAGAAGAACCTCTTCATGAGATGAACATCATCTCATGAAGATGTTGTTCTTATGTTCAATACCTTATGCTGAACAGAAGATGTTCTTCATCTTGTGTTGAACATCTCATATAATTATGAGACATAAGAGCCGATGTTAAATTGTTCACAAAATCAAGCTACATTTTTTTTGTTGTGTTACGAGCAGGGGCGCTGCCAGGGATCTTGGGCCTCCTGAAAAAAAATTAAATTGGGCCCCCTCCCCCTACGTAGCTGCTCTTACAATTTCTTGAGTCTATGTGACCCATCAAAAGCATCATAATTTCAAAGGCTTGCAACTGCCTTGCTTTCTTTGGTCCAATACTGATAAGTACAATATTTACTGCTCATGAATTTTACATGCAAGAGTAAAATTCAGTCTGCATACAGTATGCAAGTAGGTTGCTTACATTTTTTCTGTTCGTTTTAGCTTACTGAAATGTCTTTCCCCACGAGCAACAGTCATAGACAACATGCAAAATACACATAAAGCAATCCAGACTTCTCAAAAAAGGCTATGTAGTTGCATTTTATTCAAGTTGCAGTTCATAACTTTAATAAAAAATATATTTTCTCCATATTTGTTAAAGCTGTCACCATGTCGTAGCAGTTTATAAGACAGATAATCTGTGAAAACGATCAATCTCCTCCCTGAACTACTATTGCTAGCTAAAGTAATGCATCGTTCTGACCAAAATCAACCAATCAGAACCAGTAGGACGCTCTTAGCGCTGTCAATCAACCTCATTCACTCACTGCTAAATGTGCTGATGGTGGAGAAACAACTTATCATTACAGGAAAATTGTTTATCTGCCATCACTGGTAGCTATGCTAACTACACTGAGCATTTACAACAGGCTATGCTAGCTACAGAATAGCACAGAGCAAGGCTGAGGAAGGATGAGCCACATGAGATTGTGATTGACAGCACTAAAACTCTCCTACCTCTGATTAGTTGTTTCTAGAGAGTACTGGGAGACAGTATGGATCTTTCACAGATTACCTCTCATACCATACTGTCACAAGATAATGACAGTTTTCAAAAATATGTGGAAAAAAAATATTTTTTATAAAAGTTACATACTGCAGCTTTAATTTCACTTAGGAGAGAACAGGTCACGAGGGATTTGAGTTAGAGCTGCTGCTGACCAACTCATCTGTTAAGTGGCAAAAGGTACGAGTTCAATATATGAATATCTTATTATATCTTATTATCAGTAGACTGTAGCTAAGCTAATTATGCTAAATGGTTGATAATTTCACACAGTCTACTCACCTCTCTTGGAGAAAAACTGAACTATAAATTGACACTCTTGCCTTTTTCTCTCCCTCTCTATTTTATTTTATTTTTTTGAAAACTGGACTTTATTACTTTTCTTAGCAGCATAGTAACTGCCACAGTCGTTCGTGTCTTCCACTGTCTGCAGCTGAACGGCTTCACAGTGAAGCGCTCCAAGCAGAACGAACCATTTAACGCAGATAGGGCGGGGTTCAGGGCAAATATGGATGCGTGTTTTTTGGTCTGGGAGTGGGAACATTAAATTTTTGCTGCTAAAAACAATCTTCAAAAATACAATATGATTAATTTTGTAATTGACAGGGCCCCAATTTTTTTTTAATTTCTATGAACAATAAATAAAAAAATAAATTGTGGAGGGCCCCCTGTTGGTCAGGGCCCCTAGAATTGTCATCACTTCCCCCCCTATACCGCGCCCGTGGTTACGAGAGGTATTTTTATAATTCACTTCCTAAAAAAATATAAAGGAATGAACCGTTGACAAAAAAGTTCCAAATTGTTGACTTTTTCCCCTTTCAGTATAATTCATTTTTAAGTAATAACTTCACATTTATATAATTACAATAATAAACATTTACTGTGTAAAGGAAAATTGCTACAACACTTGGTTTGTGGTGAAAAAAAATACTGTTGATTGTCTTTGTATTGTATATCAAATATACATGATAAAAAAATTCTTGAATTGAGTTGAATTGATAAATAACAGATTGTTTCATCATGCCAAATATATTTTGGATTCAAAATTCAATTAATTTGCTTTATTTTGGGGCTTTTGTTAGGGCGGGTCATTTTTGACCTGTAGGACAAAAATGAGTAAACAGAATGTTAAGACAACACAAGGGTTAACTGTCTGTAGTGCTGCTGAAGTTGAAGTGTACCTCTGACTTCATTGCAAATTCTATCTTTTAGAACCGAAGAGGGGCCCAAGTCCAGGAGGCTAGCCTTCCTGACAACATGGAACAGAAGAGATCCGGACCCAGGTAACGGTCGGTTTTAAGATCTTAAGGTCACTGTGTGTTACAAACAGCGCTGGTCTTTGAGAATCAAATGCATTTTATCCTGGCTTTAATCTATGTAAATATGTCTGGAGTTTAGTTTTAAATGTCTCCATAGTTACTAAAATTGCAAAACTAGAGAAAAACTTTCTTGGCAGCAACATTTTACAGCAAAACTGCCCTCGAAAAAGCTTTGAAAATGAAATAGACACACAAAATAAGTTTGGTGTGCATTTTTTTTGTCCAAAAGGTGCCAAAGTGTCCCCCAGATTTTTCCTTTCAATTTTCATATACATTTTTATTTAGTTTATCAAAATTTGCCTCTCAAATTCCAATTTGATCTGCATGTGCTGTAAACATCCCTTTGAAATAAACATACAAATTTATGTGTGAGCTATTTTTGTTTATTTAGGAAAACATTCTGAAAGGAAATGTTATTAAAATTCAAGGTCAAATTTGTTTATTATGAAGTTATTCAATCTTATCTTCAGGCATCTGTGATCACACACCTGCTATTGTCCACATAAGCATTTTTTTGTGTCTGTAAAGATCATTTACTCAAGAGCTTTTGAATGCTACCCTGTGCTGTAAACACTTAGTCTCATTATAAAATGTTTCACTCCAACATATTTATCCATTGATATGCAGCAGAGATGTGTATTGTCCACTGTGTCTGAGCTGTGAGCTTTGACTCTTTGTATTCTGTTCCACAGTTTGTCCCATTGAGTTTCCCAGTGTTCTGCGAGATTCCCTGGAAGTGTTGATCCTGAATGATAACCAACTGGAGTGTGTTCCCCAGTCACTATGTGCTCTACACAACCTTACTGAGCTGTATCTCTCTAAGTGAGTCCCTCTGTGTGTCTTGTGCATCTGTCATGGTGAAAGTCATATTTAGGATTAAAAACAAATGCAGTAATTTCCTTTAGTAAAGGATCGGTATTATGTATTTTCCGGGCACATAGTGAAATCTTGTAGCACAATCAAGTAACTATGTTACCTTCAGTTATAAAAATGCTGTATTTATCAAATATGACTGTGAATTTGACTTCACATCATAGCTGTATCTGATGCCTTAAAATAGGCTTCCAACTTTTCAATAAGCTCCTATCCTTTCCAACACTCTGCCTTCAGCACGTCGTCACAACACTGGTTTGTAGTTATGTTGTTTACAACCGCTCTTATGAGCATTATAGTTTGTATTATGAGCTCAGCAGAAGCACAGGTCAAGCAAGTGCTTGCTCATTGTTGCTGCTGCTAGTCTGAAGGAGCTGAGTGGGGGAGGCATAGGGGAGGGGTGCTCTGTGAGGCAGAATCTCACTTTGGAAACTGCAGCTCCAAGGTAGAGCTTTGGGTCAACAGGCGTCGTTTTGTATGAACATGTATTTAGGCACCCATGAATGGTTGCCATGGAAGATTCAAAGATTCCTCAAACTTGCTTTGAAGAATCAAAGTAACACACCAGTTATGTGTTTTTTGTGAGAGAATAACATTATAACATCATATAAAGCTCAAAAATATTGATTGTGCGTAATACAACTTTAACTAAGATTGGTCTTATTTAATATATTCTTCTAAAATGAAGACACTCATCCAAGTATCACAGCTTGGACATCCAGACAGTATGATAGCTGTGAATTCCCCTTGCTGTGACTGTCTGATTGATGTTACGTTTCCTGCTGATAGTAATCCTGGAATCCGAGAACTACCAGCAGAACTGGGACAACTTTCCAACCTGTGGCAGCTGGACATTGAAAACCTCAACATCAACAATATTCCACAGGCAGTAAAAGATGAAGGTACTATTTCACCACAAAAACACTCTGATTCTTCTCACAGATAGATCTAACTGATCAGGTTTTAACTGATTGTGTGACTATGTGGTTGTGTGATTGAAAAATTATAACTTCCATTTTTAAGGAATGTTTTATAAAACCAGAATATCTTACTGCCAGCTCAGTCTTGAGTGATCAGCTGTGCATCCTCTTAGATCGCTGGTTCTATCATTTTTCCAGCTGCTGTAGTAAACAACCTCCTCCTAATATATGTACAAATGACTCTATTTAGCTCTTGACGTTGATATTGGATCATGCTTTTAGTTTTTAAAATTTTAGACACAGTAGTACACACAGTGGCAATGTGATACTATGAACAATACTGTAAAGTACTGATGAATCCAATAAAACATGGTTAGCACTTGTGCTACAGATTCAGGACTAAAATGAGTGTGGTGTGTTGGGAAACAGGTGCCAACTCTGTCCTGGCGTTCCTCCGGGCGCAGCTTCGAAAAGCAGAGCCCTGCAGGCTGCTGAAGATGCTGGTGGTCGGTCCGCCCAGGCAGGGGAAGTCGGCCCTGGTGGAGGCTCTGCTGACGGGCAAGGCGTCTCCCTTCACCCCCTCAGAATGCAGTATCTCCACCTTCAGCTGGGAGCTGGAAAAACCCAATGCAGGCAAAAATAATGTGAGGAAAATGCAGAGAACCCATAACATGTGCTTACTGTCCACTCAGCATGCACACAGACTCAAAGCTGGAACATTTCTCTATGTGTCCATCACAGAAGGAGTCAGTCATGTTCCATGTGTGGGATATTGGTGGTCCGGCCAGCATGACCACAGTCAACCAGTGTTTTTTCACTGATAAGTCCCTGTACGTGGTTATCTGGAACCTGGCTCTGGGAGAGGAGGCTGTGGCCAACCTGCAGACATGGCTTCTCAACATAGAGGTAACTTTTCTCTTTCCCACTTTTATATACACACACAGGCACAAACACGTTTTTATTTCTCCCTATATTGGCACTTTTCATTGCCTTTCATTCATTTTTCATTCAATTACTATAGTGTAACCCTGACCTTTACCCTAACCCTACCAGTATATACCTAATCCTAAACCTAACATAAACTCCACTCACACTTTAGTCCTAAACCTGACCCATAACCCTAAAACAGCACCTCTTCTTATGGGTCCTAGACTTTGGGAGCAGCCAGTTTCCACAACATTGTATTTGTTGCAAAAATGTGCCTTACAATCTAATACAATGACACACACATATACACACACAAAAGTTTGTATTTCTACCCACATTTGCATTTTGTATTAACTTCTGTTGATTTTAGCAACTGCATTTATGCCTACCCCAAACTCTTACCTTACTCATTACCATTATACTCATAATCCTAACCTTAATCAAAACTTAAATCACACCATACCTCTAAATCTAACCTTCACCTTAAAAAGGGCTTACCCTGCATTGGAACTGCACTGTAAAAAATATCTCTAACTTACTGAAAAATACCAGCAGACAGTGTTTTCCACAGGATTTCTATGGCTTGACTTTCATCTACATATATAATAACTTCCAGTGTTTTGTGTCCTCTAGGCACGAGCACCCAACTCTTCTGTGGTAGTTGTAGGAACCCATTTGGACCTCATTGACACTAAGTTCCGCACAGAGAGGCTGGCAACACTGCGAGCTTATGTTCTGGCTCTGTGCCGATCGCCGTCTGGATTGCGGGCAGCTGGTTACCCCGACGTCACCGTCAAACACCTGCAGTAAGGACACAGTTTATCTGTAATCACAATTATCAATAGCTGCATAAGCCTAACATTGATGAAATCCTTGTGGCATAACACTGTTGAATCACATTTCAAAAGGAAAATCTGATTTTCATTGGTTAATTTCTAAGAAATTTTTATACATTTTTACTTGACTCAGCTTCATGTTATGTCAGTGAGAATTGTGGGCTTTTTGGTCAGTAAAAGAGGGATGCCATCAGTTTTGTCTGACCCCTAGAAGTTAAGAAATGCTTCTTGATAAAATTTATAGCAGTTCTTGCATGAAGACCTTTTGACACAAACACAACCAAGCTCACACCGTCTCCCTGTTCATCAGGTGCCTCATGCATAAAAGAGTGCGCAGTTTTCACACTAAAACTTGGTGTACGGAAAAATTTAGAAGAGTGTGGCGCACAAAAAAAATCGGATGCATAAAGCCGTGCGCACGCACATAGCCGTGCACCTTTCCTTTATAAATCCTAATTTGCGGGAAATAGAGCCCAGCTGCTGGTCCGCCCTGTCACCACCCACAAATACATTTGTGAATTAGTATGAATACCCGGAAGTCAGCCACCACGTGAAGCAATAACCATGGCAACGTCCTTGTTTTCAGCAGTATAGGTATTTATAATAATAATAATAATTATATATTTTATTTAAAAGGTGTTTTGAGGGCACATAATGTCACCACGCAAAAGTAAAAATACATTCTAATGAAAAAAAAAATCCAAATTAATGTCGTGCAAATACCTGTTTGAACAGTAGCGCGTTCAGCTGGGATTTAAAGACAGACAGGGAGTCAGAGTGTTCTTTGAGTGGGATTATGGACATTTATTCTAAATAGTAGAATTCTGTTTACAGAATAAAGATGCTTTATGTCCATAAGGCACATTCACAAAGTGGGCGGCTCAACTGAAGGATGGCTGCAGCTGGACCGGTACCGCACGCCTTCTTTAAGTTTTGCTCAGAGATCCAGGATGATCAGTCTGAGCAATCTAAACGCTCATAAACCATCATCAACATTTCCGAGCAGATCAATATGATCTCTGAACAAACGCTCCCTCTGAATCCTTCCATTGGGGATGTTCTCCATCAGAACCAAAGGGCTCCACAATTACATGGCTCACCTTTGCGCAGCTACTTATATACGTGTGATTGCATACACACCTTGATCACCTTAAAAATAATCAAACCTGTTGATTATTTATGAGACAAAAACTGAGGAAAAGTACTATTTACATTCGAGCGAGGTTTTCACATACTTTTATTTTTATTTTCTTTATTTTGTGTGCGTGTGTTAGCTAATTGTCTGAGGATAAATGCGGTTCAGTTTCATTGTTTACTTTAAACAATAAAATATTAAAATCATGAAAAACATCAGGTTTGAAACTTCTTGGTCTAAATAACCGAATGTAATCAGATTTCAGTGTATTTAGGTGAGTTTTGATGCTTTGTAGTTTGATATTGTCCACAGAAAAAGTTTGTGTGGCTGCCGCACATTTTTACGCCAGCAAAAACGTGTGCGTATATTTACGCAAACCTTGACGCAAAGTTAATTTTTATGCATGCCTACTTGTGCGTAAAATATGGCGCCGGATATTTTTTGTGCACACACACACTTTATACATGAGGCCCCAGGTGTTTACATGTGCTGATGTGTCCTTTGACTAGACCAGTGCTTCTCAATTCCAGTCCTCACTGCCCCACTGCTCTGCATGTTTTCGATGTGCCCCTATTCCAGAACAGCTGATTCAAATGATTCCCTGACCATCAAGTACTGCAAAAGTCTGTTAATCACCAAAATATTCAATCCAGATGTGTGGCAGAAGGGAAACACCTAAAACATGCAGGGCAGGGGGACCTGAGGACCAGAATTGAGAAACACTGGACTAGACCTTGAACACGTAGTTGTTGTCTACCAATCATGTCTGGTGGTGAATGGATGTGGTAACCTGAGAGTTTGAATGAGGGAATGTGACAAGAAGTCTGAAAGTACTTTGAGAAGTTAGGATGAATAAAAACACACTTTTTCACTTCTTTGTTGACAGGTCTCATAAGTAAGCAACAGTACTGTGTTTTTGGACACAAAAGTTTCTGTTTTCTTTTTTCTTGCATTGCCTCCCAGGCAATTTTGATCAAATTAAAAGATGACTGTAACTTGTAAATATGCCAGATGTTGCTGTTCTTTAGCTACATCATAAATATACCTACAGTATAGAATATTTTTATGTTGGCTTGGTATTATTTCCCAGCTGCCAGAAGCGAGTTTCTCTGTAATCTACCAGAGGAATTTGCGATTCGTCAGACATCCAAAGTGTTTCCAGAACATCAATGAAACCTGCTGCACTCATCTGTTTGTGTTTTTCCTGGCGTTCAGTGAGGTGTCATGTAAGACTCTGGAGGGTTTTGATGGTCTGAAGATGCTGCTCTACCATGTGGCTCTCTCCATGAAGGACAGCAGCAGCAGCAGCTCAGGCTGTGGGAGCAAGCTGCTGGCCAGACTGGTGAGTTCTGTTCTGATCATCTACCCAGTTTACTGGGTTTATTCTTTATGATCGCCTCTCCCACACAAACATGTTCTGTGTGTGAGTGGATGTTTTGCTTGATAATCTGAAAATCAAAGTCATCTTCTCTGATTGGTCCCATTTTCTGCAGCTCATCAGGAGATTTTTTAGGCTCTTGCTTGTCCTAGCTTTGCTTTAAACTGTTTCCCATGTTCTTCTAATAATGTTTGCTACAGATGTGTATGTAAATTTGTGGTTTTAACTGTATTTTTGGCTCACCAAAATAACCAAAGATCATGTTGCTTATGTGAAATGGAAAAGTGCTGCATGTTTTACATGTTTGTATTTCTGTATGTTGTCTGTCAGATTCCCAGGAGCTATTTGATCCTACAGGAGGCAGTGGTAGAAGAGAAGAAGAGAAGACATGCTGAAGGAGAGGTCCAGTACCTGACTGAAGCTCAGTTACTGAGCATCATTGAACAGAACCCAGAGAGTGACATCAGAGATTATGAGGACCTGCAAACTGGTACGCAGACTGGAATGGAAACCCATTTCATGTTCTAACACTTGAGTAATGTCTTAACTCATAAATTTTTGCAGGAGACCAGAGTATTTATCCCATTTTACGGAGAAAGGACCTGGCTCTGACTCTCTGCTTTTCTCTTCTTTGTACTTCGCCTAGCCATCAGTTTCCTGATTGAAACTGGAACCTTGCTGCATTTCCCTGACACCAGCCATGGCCTGTGTACTCTGTACTTCCTGTGTCCTGTTTGGCTGTCAGACTGCTTAGAGAGGATCGTACATCTGAACTCCTGTCGGCCTGTCCCCAGGAATGGAGTGATCAAAGTGGAAGACCTCAGGGTGAGCCTTCAGTGTCTGTTGTTGTGTTTAATGGTGATCTGAAGCTTCTGCATACTCTCCTGCTGTGATCTCTGCTGTACAGAAGCTGCTGGCTGGAACAGGGTTCACCCAGGAGACAGAGGAGCAGTACTTCCAGTTTCTGGCTAAGTTTGAGATAGCTCTGCCTGTTGCCAATGACAGGTAAAACTGAGCAAATTTATTGGAAAGAGAATTTTGTTCTTATATTTTACATGTCAATATAAAAAGTAGTAATGGGACTTTTATTCCAGAGTTCATAATTTTTTCATCACATTTTAATCAAAAACAAAACATCAACAAAATAAGCAACATTTTCAATTAAATTCCTTTTTGCTGCTAAATTATTTAATAAACAGACATATGAGGTCAACAACAGATATTTATAGTTTAATATGTTATTCAGGTTCTAAAACCATCAGGTTGGTGCAAAGTGTTTTTCTACCCCTTTATCTTTCCAGAGTTTCAGGAACTCCTGATCATTCATGGAACTTCTGTAGAATGTTCAATTAGATACTGACATTAGCATTGGGGAAGTCTGTGCTACTACATGTTTAGCATTAAGATAATATTTTAGGCTTGAATAACTTCGCTGATAGGCTAAGTACTTTTAGTGCAACTTGCACATGACAGGTTTTTTCCAACCTTTCATCAGATTATTTTTGTAAGCAAAAAGAGAAAGCCAAGTGTGTCAAGAGAAACGGCCTCGTCGTCCATGGATGTTATTTGCTGATGTCACTTGAGCATCAGATTTACTCGGGTACCAGAAGCACAACACAAAGGTTCTGGCAGAGAGGAACAGCTCAATTTAAACGGGAGTTAAACATCAATCTGATCCATCTGCCTCGACTGAACCAAAGTTTAAAAGCTGGAGTGAGCATTCAATATGCTCACCGTTATAAACTGAATCATCCAGAAGAAGAGCGGCACCTGATAATGGAGTGAATAAATATACATTTTCCTGTTCATCTGCATTCTTGTTGTTTCTCCTTCTCTAGATATTTGCTGCCACATCTTCTTCCTCCAAAGCCAGCCATGGATATCCACAGCTTCCACCGGCACACCAACAACACGCTGCAGCGTCTCTTTAAGATGAGCTTCGTTCCAGCTGGCTTCTGGGAGCGCTTCATTGCCAGGATGCTTATCAGCCTCACAGAGATGGACGTTCAGGTGAATGCTCCACTAGAGCCTCAGTAACCACTGTGTCACTGTAGGGACTTCTTCACGATTGACACATATTGTGGTGTTCCTGCAGTCGTTTGATTCAGCCAAAAACAGGAGCCTGAACCGCAGGAGTTCCCTGATCTATAGCTTCGCTGGCAGCCAGCAGAGGAACCGCTGCAGCACCTTCAGGGTCCGACGCAGCCAAACTATCTACTGGAAGGAGGGGCTTCTGGTCACTTTTGATGGAGGCTACCTCAGGTCAGAATGGGGGATGCATGAACACTGACATTTACGGAGGAATGATAGAGCACAGCTGGGCAGAAGGACAAAGTTGTTCATCAGAATTCAGAAAGAGATGTCAACATTTGTCAAAAGAATTTTGTGGCAAAAGAAGAAATTTTTCACAAATCTCAATAAACGACTGTTTCCTCAATCCACAGAGCGACCTTTAACCTCATGTCCAGCCAAAACCTAGAACTTCTTAAAGATTTGCACACCATTGGAGCATCAGCTGTCAAACATCAGCTGTTTACAGTCAGGTGGAAAACACTGCATGAAAGCATGTGGATATATGGATATTTAATAATAATTCAACAAAACAGATTCAAGTAATAAGACTTTATTTAAACTTAAAAACCGTTTCACACTTATTGTAAAATAGCATCTTATAGAATAAACTACCTGACTCTCACATTTATTCCCACTGAAAAACAATCCACAAGTGTCTGATGAGAACATTACCCAGCACTGTGAAAGAAGTTTGTCCTGTTTAGAACCAGTTAGCCTGCTGTGCTCCTGTCTGTCGGACTGAAAGCAGACTGCTAGAGCTGTCTACCGTGTTTTTATTGATTTGGTATTTGGTGTAGAACAAATTCTAATTTTCAACAAAAATAATCTGTTCAGGAAACATCAAAACATGAAACATTATCTCATACAGCAGAAAAGAATATCATAAAATACACAAACAAACAAAAAATACAGCCATGTACCGTATTTTCCGCACTATAAGGCGCACGGGATTATAAGGCGCACCTTCACTGAATGGCCTATTGTAGGACTTTTTTCATATATTAGGCGCACCGCATTATAAGGCGCATAGAATAGACGCGTCATACTCTATTATTACACATCCACATTTATAAAGAACTGGTCCCCGAGTACTTTATATAGTAGGCTGGCCCAGTTGTTTCACTCACGGTGTTGGTGTTGCGATATTATGCCCAACTGCTTTCTGGGTAACACAGACCAACCGACATGCTGCAGAGAGTCTCTGTCTCTCTTCCCCTGCCCCTCCCCCCCTGGCTTTAAATGTATTATCAAACTTTATTAACAAACCAACGTTCTGACAACTATCCCAGCATGCACCGCGCATTTCTTCTTCTACGGGGGAAAAAGAACCGTAGTGGACCAACTACGTAAGCAGCTTACTGCATGTCTGTGTAAACATGAGGTCTTTCATTTCGATCTGAGTTAATTAGCGTAGCATTTCTGCCGGATTTTCACAAAATATCAGCCACGACAATGGACAGGGGAACCAACAAGTTCATGTCATCTTTTTTGGACGACATCAAGGTGTTTGAGCCACGGGATGCCTCTAACATTGTGCGCGTCACATTTAAAAGCTACCGACAGATGAGGAAAACAGCAGATCCTCACACCCTCAGCATATAGCTGTGGACAAGATCACTGATGCCTATTGTTCTTGCAAGGCTGGGTAAGTCGGCATTCATGGTTTTGATGGTCCACAATGTACATTAGCATGTGTTTAGTACTGTAGCTTGTGTTTGTGAGACGGTCACGCACGTGGTAGCTGCGCTGTGACGTAAAATGGGCATTAGCCAATGAAATGCGGCCCCTGTGGTAAGGTCCGTTGCTAGACCTGTTGTGGCTCAATATTGGTCCATATATAAGGCGCACCGGATTATAAGGCGCACTGTCGGCTTTTGAGGAAATTGAAGGTTTTTAGGTGCGCCTTATAGTACGGAAAATACGGTATTTGGTATATTTGCAGTCAAATCCCAGATGTTGTTCTCAGTGGGATTCTGTGGACTAACTGGAAGACTGCAAACAGCTCACAGCTGAAAGTGACGAGTGGGGCAAACTTTCCTCAGAGAATATCAAAGTCTTACTGTTATTTACAAAACAACAGGGTGTCCTAACTTTTTATATTATAGAATACGGATTATTTTTGTTTGAGTAAAGCAGACTAATATTTATGCTTAATTTAAACCACGTTCTTGTTCCAGTTGTAAATAACGAGCTTAGTAATTGACATGATGATATTATTTGTTAGAGAACTAAAAATAAAATAAGGTGTTCTTATTTTTCACCATATTCTATTGGACTAATATAAATAAAATGTTAAAAAAAAAAAATACACACCACAAAACGGCACTTTCAGCTACTCTGCTAGAGCTCATTTATTAAAAATGTATTAAAAAGACTGATTGAATTTCTAAGACTTTGGCTGACGGAGGCCATGTGCTCATGTTTGCAGTGTGGAGTCATCTGATGTTAACTGGAAGAAGATGAAGAGTGGAGGCATAAAGATCCTCTGTCAGTCAGACATCAGAGACTTCTCCGCCATGGCCTTCATCACTGACCACGTCAACTCTCTGATGGAACAGTGGTTTCCTGGTCAGTGCTCCTTTCTTCTCATACTTGTAGTTGAAGAGGAGGATTACTTCTTTTCACCTTAGGATGCTGTCCTGCTCTCATTTAAAATTTACACAGAAAGAAAATTAGTCCTGCTTGCACGTGTGATGTTTCCCAATGAAACACTTCTCGCTCTCAGATTTATTGCTTCTTACATGGAACTGTTCTGCTTCTGTCTGAAAGCCAGGAGAGAAATGTCCAGTGATTGGCTCACTCTCTGATCTCTTCTCTATGCTGATCTTCACTGAATCGTAGTGTTGATCCCAGCATGTGTGAACTCCAGCCAGTGCTGCAGGTGTACAAATGCCACTGACTAGTAGGATTCACCTAAACCTTGTGTGAAGAACTGCCTGGCAGCAATCCATTACATGCAAGACCTTGTTCTGTTTTTACATATTTTTTTTTAGCTTTTTTGACGCTAATCAGCTGCTTCCAGTAGTAAAAGCCTTACCTTGTTGCCATGGTTACATACCATAGCGACTCTCCGAAAGTTAAAAAGTAAGAGCAAAAATCCTCCCAGCTGCTCAGCATCCAGAACCAAAGGCAACCACTGGCCAAACAGCAACCAATCAGAAACAACATAACAGAACTGCTCTAACATGCTGCCACCAGGAGGGGTGCTGCTCCTGGTTATTTAGCTTAATGTTGCTTTTGCATCCATTAAGACAAGTAAATATTGCTTTGTCTTCCTGTCCCTTCTCTAGCTTTGACAGGCACCCAGAGTGATGGGAGTCTCCTCATTGAGCAGTATGTGCCTTGCTCCCTGTGTGCCCCAAGGGACCAGCAACAGGAGCAGGCAGAGGACGGCAGAAGAAGAGAAGCTGAGGTTCATTACTTCGACATGGAGGACTGTGTGCTGGCAGCTGTGGAACAGGAACACATCGTCTGTCCTCAGCATCCAGAGCAGTCAATCCCTCTGCAGGAACTGGTCCCAGAACTGTTCATGACCGACTTCCCGGCACGGTAAACCACTTTCATTAAACAATGCCATACACTGGAGACTTTTGGATTGTTGATCCCGAGTTGAGGGAATTCACTAAACATAGCATCAGGACTTTAAATGAGTCAAATATAAAGTCACTTATTAGTAACAGTATTAAATGCGTTTATTGATTTTCAGTGGAAGACAGGTTGTTTCAATGATGGGTTCTATGATCAATAGAAGTTGTCAGGAATAGCTTGTATTCCTTCTGTTCTCCTGATGCTTTTTACAGGGTTGTAGTAGATTGACACATATTCGTTTACTTTAAACAGCACAATACTGACTGGGTAATTATGGCCTCAACCATAACATAAACATCATCCCTGACTGTCGCAACTTGATTCAAGTCAAAGTTTAGTTGCAGCTAAAGGTACCATTAATGTTGGCTTGATGAACATCATGACTCACAGCTCAGCCAGGTGTTAATGGGAAAAGGGAAATGCCCGTTAGCACATGCATGAGTGGCCCAGACAAACAGCACACATTTCTGGTTCTGTAATCACTGCAGCATGTTCTGAAAACATGCACAGCAGAGCTGCAGCTGAGCATTAAATAAGTGATTATTCTGACGATTAATCAATAAGTTAGATTTAAAAAAATGTATAAAGTATTAAAAAATGCATTGCATACATAAAATGCTAATAAACAAATACTTCAATTTCTTTCTTATATAAGAAAATAAACATTTTATTGCCTAAAATATAATAATAGCATTTCTTTAGTAAGCACTTTGTAGCAAAGGAAGCATCTGCAGCTTAAACATCCTCCTAACATCAACATGAGAAGCTCAGGTGTTTCTGGACTGAACATCAGTACAGAGCAGGGCTGACATGTTGAGTAGTTTTTGGATCGACCAGTTATAATTGAACCACAAAAGGTGCTTGATAGTATTTTTTTAAGTTAAAATTGACACTTGAAAAATTCTAGTTAGATCATATATACAAAGTTGTTTTTTTTAATGGAAAGTGTATGGTTTTTTTTTTGTAAAGTTTATCTTAATTACTGCTCTGTGTGTGTTCTTTCAGCGAAATTTTCTTTAAGTCTTAGCAGTTAATCAATTACTTAATTGATTGATGATAATTTCAATCATTGATCTATCATGATTAATCTGATTAATCATATCACCCCCAATGCGGACTCCTGTAATCTGCCCAGATGGACATGCACTATGGACATAACACAGTTATGTGTAAAGGAGGGTTTATAGTTCTATTTGTGCAACAGGTGGTCACTTGCACATTATACATAATATTATAATGCAGAACTAAACACTGAACGAATTTCCCAAGCGATGTCTACAGTTTAGGCGTGGAGCTTATTAATTGGCATACTTGTGTGTGTGTGTGTGTGTGTTAGGTTGTTTCTGGAGAAGGCTCAGCTGGAGCTGTGCGAGGAGGAACAGAACATCCTCGGTCAGGGTGGCAGTGGGACCATCATCTACAGAGCCAGATACAGAGACCAGCCGGTTGCTGTGAAGCTCTTCCACTTTAAGAGATGTCGTCAGCTGTCAGCCACCAGCGATACAGGTGCAATAGCTTTCTGTGATAGCTTTGTTTATGAAAGAACCCATCTGTTTGGAGAATAATTTTACATAAAAATGGCAAATTTACATGTTTAATGTAAACTTGGCTATAGCGGCCATAGAGTTAGTAGAGCAGCTCCAGGTTTAGACATGTTGATTACTTCACAACCTTTATATAAAACCCAGCATATGTTCAGTTACAAATATGTTGTCTTATTTTAATACAGTAATTTATGTTCTGTTGACCTTTGACCTCCTTCACATGAATGAGTAGAAATAACAGTCGATACAGAATCCAATACACAAAGCACTTAAAGTATTTTTCTTTTCAGATTTTTTTCAGTTCCTAATGTTTTCATCAAAGTTAATGTTTAGATTATCTAACAAATTTTAATTTCAGATATTCAGTGTCACATTTACAACATCAAACATTTCATTTATTAAAGGGGACATGTCATGCAAATTCCAGATTTCCAGCCCTTAAATAATTTTTTGTGCACTTTTGACTGTTCTCCCGGTGCTGCGTAGATATTTTTAAACAGACGGTGTTATAGTTTTCAGGTTCATTTTTCTCTATTCATTATAATGTTTTTCTTGTTTATGACATCACCACATTTGCTGTGGAACTACTAAGCAAGGTTATGATTTTAGGGTAATCAGTTTTGTGAATCCTCCATTCTTTTTTCTCATATCAGCTTTATAATCCAAGTTCAGTTATGCTAAAGTTGCAAGTTAACAAGTCAAAATGTTCGGTTTTAGCATGGATTAACACACAGGATTCTTTGCATCGCCCCCCCTGGTATCAGAGCCTCACAGTGTCTGGTTAGATTTGATTTTTCTCTGCAATGTATCCACTTCAAAAAGGAAAATCCATTTGCACAGATCCCTCAAGGACGATTGCTTTAGCAACTTCTGCCAGTATCAAGGGATTTTCCAAAATACTTCATCTGAATGAGGCCTCAATGGCCTTAGTTTAAGTCAGAGTTCATTCAATTAAATTCAAAAAGTACTTTTTTTTATGCCAAAGAAAAACTAAATGTTGTCATAATTCAATTCGTCCAAGTAGCTGGTGATGAAGATGTTGTGAGCAGAAAGGATCTGCAGTAGCAGTCATTTGAATCTGAAGATGCCTCTGACTGAAGACTGTTGCTGTATGACAACCTGTCATGACATGCTAACAGCTTGTCATGAGTGGGTAAAGGACATCTTTTTATGCAGAAAGAAAGATGTCCTTTACCCATATCTTTCTGCAAAGATGTGGGTAAAGGAAGTCTAACAATGAGAGTTAACCCTTATAGTGTTAACTTTTTTTATATGGTGAAAATATGGATAAAACGTGTTAGCTGCTGCTGCTATCTTTTATAATATCCCTTAGTTTATTAAACACATGACCGTAACAAGCTCTCGTTCGGCTCTCAGACACCATGGTGAAGCACCTGCAGTTCGTTAATGCGTGTCGCAGCTTCTCTGAGTTCCGTCAGGAGGCCAGCATGTTGCATTCTCTGCAGCATCCCTGCATCGTGGCTCTGGTGGGCATCAGCATTCATCCCCTGTGCTTCGCGCTGCAGCTAGCGCCTCTGGGCAGCCTCAACACAGTGCTGGAGAAGAGGCATAAAGGCAAACACTCCTACAACCGTCTGTCTGCTCATTTCCTCAGAATGCCTCCAACATTTTCTCACTTGAACACTTTGTGTCTCTTGCCTAGGCTCAGAGTACATGCCTCTTGGTCACATGTTAACCTTTAAGGTAGCGTATCAGGTTGCAGCAGGACTGGCCTACCTCCACAGAAAGAACATCATCTTCTGTGACCTGAAGTCGGACAACATCCTGGTGTGGTCCCTGGAGGTGTGTATGCGGCTTCCTGCGCCAGCGTCACGTCTGGAGGCCTGAGGGCTTCTGCTCATTAAACTGTGCTGCTTCAGGTTCAGGATCCCATCAACGTTAAGCTGTCTGATTATGGAATCTCTCGGCAATCCTTCCATGAGGGGGCGCTGGGAGTCGAAGGAACCCCAGGATACCAGGCTCCCGAGGTCCGACCGGGCATTGTTTACGACGAGAAGGTATTTATTACTTCACTTACAAATACTGTGGTTTTGATCTTTACAGCTTATAATGTACCGTATTTTCCGCACTATAAGACGCACCTAAAAACCTTCAATTTCCTCAAAAGCCGACAGTGCGCCTTATAATCCGGTGCGCCTTATATATGGACCAATATTGAGTCACAACAGGTCCAGCAACGGACCTTACCACAGGGGCCGCGTTTCATTGGCTAATGCCCATTTTAGGTCACAGTGCAGCTACCACGTGCGTGACCGTCTCACAAACACAAGCTACAGTAGTAAACATATGCTAATGTACATTGTGGACCATCAAAACCATGAATGCCGACTTACCCAGCCTTGCAAGAACAATAGGCATCAGTGATCTTGTCCACAGCTATATTTATGCTGAGGGTGTGAGGATCTGCTGTTTTCCTCATCTATCGGTAGCTTTTAGCTGTGACGCGCACAATGTTGGAGGCATCCAGTGGCTCAAACACCTTGATGTCGTCCAAAAAAGATGACATGAACTTGTTGGTTCCCCTGTCCATTGTCGTGGCTGATATGTTGTGAAAATCCGGCAGAAATGCTACGCTAATTAACTCAGATCGAAATGAAAGACGTCATGTTTACACAGACATGCAGTAGGCTGCTTACGTAGTTGGTCCACTACGGTAAGCAGCCGCCAACTTCTTTTTCCCCCGTAGAAGAAGTAGTGCGCGGTGCATGCTGGGATAGTTGTCAGAACACTGGTTTGTTAATAAAGTTTGATAATACATTTAAAGGGGGGGAGGGGCAGGGGAAGAGAGACAGAGACTGCAGCGGCAGCGTGTCGGTTGGTCTGTGTTACCCAGAAAGCAGTTGGGCATAATATCGCAACACCAACACCGTGAGTGAAACAACGGCTGGGCCAGCCTACTATATAAAGTACTCGGGGACCATTTCTTTATTACTGTGGATGTGTAATAATAGAGTATGAAGCGTCTATTCTATGCGCCTTATAATGCGGTGCGCCTAATGTATGAAAAAAGTCCTAAAATAGGCCATTCATTGAAGGTGCGCCTTATAATCCGGTGCGCCTTATAGTGCGGAAAATACGGTAGTTATGCCAAGCTGCTGGTCTTATTGTTCTGTAGTGCTTGAATGGACAAATCATTCAGATTTTCAGTCTCTATAGCTGGTAGAAACAAACTGCAATGAACTTCTGCTAAAGATGCTTTATTAAACATGAATTATAGGCTGGGGGTCTATACATGTACCACACACTGTTCAGATTTTTATTTGCATGAAAATAATTTTTAATAATGGGATCATACATTATTTCACAGAAATTGAAAACATTATGTTGGTCTATCTATCACAAGAAATCCCTGTACAACACATAATGATATTCACATATTTTTCATACCTGTGGCAGATTTAGGCTTAGTTTTAGCAAAATGTTTCTTCTGATTATTGTTTTGGAGCCCAGACCTAAAGCTCATGCAGAATCGGTGGAGGGAGCTAAACATTGGGGTGATGGTAAGGAGGCCTTTCGACTTGGAGCACATTAATGAATTTGGCTAAACCAATAATATTTTATCTGCTGATTGTTGATAAATCTACATTGTATTTTTTAATGAAAGTAAATGAACAAGGATAAAATATTTGTTCCTCTTTTTGCTTGACTGAAATGATTTTAAATCTAAATCTGCCAGAAGTTTGGATCATTTTTGGGTGGAGTTGTGATATTCTGTTCCTAGAGCCGCTGCAGTTGTTCCTGGGCCTGTGTTTGGACATTTCCACTATAACACTGCTGAATGCTCTCTGCTCTCTCCCGTCCATCCAGGTGGACATGTTCTCCTATGGAATGGTTCTGTATGAGCTGTTATCTGGGCGGAGGCCAGCTCTGGGGAACCACCAGCTCCAGATAGCCAGGAAGCTCTCCAGAGGCATCCGGCCAGTGCTGGGCGGTCTGGAGCAGGTCCAATTCTACAGCCTCCACACCCTGATGACTGAGTGCTGGGACACCAAGCCTGAGAAGGTGAGTCCATCAGCAAAAAGCTGAAGGTTTTTGTCTTGTTGTCTTCATAGATCCTGTGATGTCACATCATATTACTGACATGTCATTTCATGGACACACCAGGCCATTTATAAAATAAATACAAGGTTGGGGTTCATATCTAGACAGTTTCTGAATTTGTTACGTAATGCTGCAGTACGTAACTTTGATTAAAAATCATGTTTTATACATATTTGTTAAAATTGTCACTATGATGTGACAGTTTGATATGAGAAAATCTATGAAAAAAAAAATCAAGCAAATCTAGCTCCTACTCCCATCTGCATAAATAGACCGCTCAATCAGAAACAACCAACCAGAGCCAGGAGACGGGTTTTAGCGCTGTCAATCTTCCTCATATACACACTGCTCACATCCTCCCCCTTGCTCTCTGCTACGCTGCAGCTGGTTCTACACAACTGGAGCTTCCCACAAATGCTAAGGCTAATTAGCATGCTCAATGAAGATGGTAGATAAGCGATTTTCCTGGAATGGTAAATTGTTTCTCTGCCATTAGCACATTGAGCAGCAAGTACATGAGGATGATTGACAACACTAAGCCCCTCATCCTGGCTCTCATTGGTTGCTTTGGACTGAGCATCTGGCAGCTGGACCACAGGGAGAAAGCAGAGGAGCCTCATTTTTTCACTGATTCTGTCTCATATTCTACTGTCACAAATAGTGACAGTTTTAACAAACATGTAATTTTATTTATTTATTTTTTTTTCAGAAAAGTTACTTATTTTGGCTTTAAGGAGCATGCCATGTTTTATTAAAGTATCACTTTTATTTTATCCTCATTTTCTGGTGTTTGATTTTTTGGATCATACAGTCTCTATATTACAAACTGAATCCAGATTTTCTTCTCACTCTTTCGCTCTTCAGTTTTATGTGTTGAATTCTCAGCCCCACTTACCCTGCTCCCCTAAACACAAATTCCAACTCTAGCCCACAGCAGACTTGGTAGACCATAACAGAGTGGGACCCCTCTAGTTGCCTGTCAGATCAAGAGACCAGAGAGGAGCTGGCCATGATCAGGACCGGCCGTCTTCAAGAACTTTGTGAACTTTCATAAAACCTACCAACTATGATCCTACAGCACCTCTGTATAAGCTTTAGTTTGACCAAGAAATCTCTTATGCTGGAAGTATTATATTGTTTTTTTCTTCGAAATATAAGATGTCACTATTAAGGTATTTACTGCCCAGCGGTAAACTGTGGTGTAATTATGTAAACTAAAATATCTACATGTGGTGCATGAAAAAATGAGGAAGTAAAGCAGGAAGAGTTCCAAATGTACAATACTTCTGAGGAACTAACACTTAATGTCACTCCCTGCTAATTAGGAGCTGCTTTTATTTTTAATTATAAAACTATAAAAGCTATTAATCATGAGAACCACAATTTTTAGTAAGCATAGAGCCAGATATAGTCAGTTTTTCCAAGGGGAGTATCATGAGAACTTCAGTGTACCAGTCCTCTACTTTAGGACAGTTCCTAGAAGTCCAATATTTGAGAATCATTTTTCTTACACATATAAAAGGATTTCAGTCAGCTTAGCGTTGTCGTTGTTTCTTTTGCTGTCTACTGTAGCTGTGAGAATGCTTGGATGTAAAACAAAACCGTTTGGTCCATGTGTGGGCTGTACCAGGGATGTACAGTACAGTAATTGTGCAAACTATTTTGAAAACAGAGGTTCCTGAAAATATCTCATATATCTTTTATTTTGTTTTTATCCTATAAAGCATTCATGGGTGTTCTGAAGGCACCAACAGATAAAATGCATAAATTAATATGTTCAACCATATTGCGTGTGTGTGTTTAGAGGCCAGTGGCACTGCGGTGTGTGAGACAGATGGAGGAGCCCAGCTTCCCCTGCCTTAGGTATCTGTTGTCCTGCGGCAGCCAGTCGCAGCTCTTCTTGTCCCAGCTGCAGGGATGCAGCGCTGTCTTCTGGCACGGAGACAATGAGGACAGGTTTGTCTCCGTTTAGATGTCTCCTCTTCACTGCTCTGGAAATCAAATGTTCACTCCATGCTTTTAATCAAGCAAAGCTTGATTAAAAGAACATTGTGATACCAAACTCTCAAAAATATTGGCCTTGTACTGAGACTTCTAACCTGACAACAATATTATCATGAAATGACTGTTATTTTAATTTAATCCTTATATTTTAAATACTGACCCAACAGTGAGCATGGCATGACTGAAGCCAAACACACTCATTACATTTTATTCCCTCATTTAACAGATAGAGACAGCAACATGATGAGATTTACCAACAAATTAATCGTTCTATTGACTACACTGGAAAGTATATCCATGTACATATATGGTCAAAGGTTTTGGCTGCAGAACAAACTGTTTTTGGCTTCTAGTAAGGGTTCACGGATTGGTCGGCACATTTCCGTAGTTTTGGGAGATCAGAGATCAGTCGATACTTCAATGAGAAACCAATCTTATCTTCCTCCAAAAAGCTCTGACAGTCAGCCGCTGTCCCCTCCTGCTCTGCCTTACAGAGGGCCGCCTGACAGAGCCGCCCTCCAGGTCACATCTGAACATATGTGGCTAACAAAAGTCCTCTCACTGTTTCCAACTTAGCAATTTTGTTGCTTTTCTTAGCAACTTTTTTATTTTCAAAACAGCAACTGGCGACAAACTTCTTTCTGTGTTATTGGAGAGCAATGCTCTGAACTCTGTCTTTATGTTAGAGAGCAGTTAAAAAATTAGTTTGCATTTTTTCACAGGTATTGCTCAGGTTTGACAGTATCTGCAGGTCAGGCTTTTAAAGTTTGGTGAGCCAGAAGATGTTTAACACAATTTACACTGAAGAACATCCAATAAGCTTAAAATACATGAAATTCCTGTAAAGAGGGAACATTTCCCATAATGACTGTTTTTTTATCAGAACATTTTTTTTGTCTCACTTGGTGGATAAAATACTGACTGATATTCATTGTGAAAAATTTGTTTTCTTGGCTGCTATTGAGAATTTAAAATGTGCAATGAAAGCAGCTTTATGTCCACATGTAATTGTCTGTTGTCCCCTCACTATCATCATCCTGGATAAAGAAAGGAGTAAAAACTAGATTGTTGTCTACTATCTGTAACCTCAAGTAGGTTCATTCTGAGCTGCTGGAACTCCACAGTGTGATCAGTCTGGTTCCTCACTACAGACTCAAGTTGACTGGGCAAGTCTTTATTTTGGGGCAGAAAACCTTTGCAGTCTCTCAATAAGCTGCAGTGTTTTGCTAGTTCTAGGAGTGTGTGTGCACCAAACACACAGCTGGTCCCAACGTGTTGAATGGATCAAACTCTGGATTATATTTGGTGCTTCTGATTGTTTGGTCTTACATTCTTGATGGTTTCCCATGCATTGTGCAGAAACTACAGTGTGGTGAATGTGGAGAAGGGCCAGGTGGATGTAAAGAGGATGTGTTGTCCTGGCAACAGGATCAGCTGCCAGATGAAAATGCAAAATTCTCTATGGATAGCTACTGAGGTATGAACAATAATAACATAATGTGTTTTGGAGTTTAATCAATGTAGGGTTTGGGCTGACTCTTTCTGTTCTTATCTGAAAGGAGCAGGAGGTGTTTGTTTACAGCCTGAAGGACATGTGTCCCCTCAGTCAGCCTCAGAAACGCCTGTCCTGTCCAGCTGTGGTCACCTGTCTGTTCCACGTTCCAGCTGCAGAGCAAGTCAGTTCCAAAGGCAGCAGACACAAACACACTCAAATACACACAAACGCACACAAATACACAGCTCATCTGTGTTCCTCTTAGCTGGCCCAAACATGTTGGCCAAATGGCCCATAATAAGCAAACCAGTGGTCTCCAACCAGCGGCTCCAGAGCCACAAGTGGACACACCACAGTGATTCAGATGACCTTGGCTAAAAATTATAAAGAACCAGTTTCTGACATATTTTATATATAGATATCATAAAAATGTAACAGTTTAAGTAGTTCTTCAGATGCATTTGGTTTTACTGGAAATCTTTCTTAGAGCAAGTTTTTTTTCTCCACTAATATCAAAATACCATGGAAGAAAATATATCCACCCTATTTTTGCAAAAAAAAAAAAAAAGTTTTTCTTCCTTTCCTTGCATAAGCAGAGGAAGCTTTGGAGCTTCTTACTGCCATAAGATACTAACATGAGACTCTAGAAGTAGTAAACTCTTTCCAAGCTGGAGGTTTGCCCTCTGAAGAGACCAGAATTGCACATTGGCCACCTGGATGTATTTTTAGTCAATAAACCATTACTGTACAACCTGCCTGGTTTTTAAGACAACAAAACAGGAAAAACAAACAACAACAAACAAAAAAACGCAAATTAGCCACGTTTTCATCTACTGGTTAGAACAGAATCAACCAGGCCAGAAAATCATAATTTGTAAACCTCTACTTCCTAAACAATCAGGAAGTAGAGGTTGAGGACACTTGAAAACAACAGAGTCTTTCCCTCCAAATTGAAGGTTTACAGTCAGACATTTTTCAGAGATGAAAAATGTCTGACTGTAAGGCATAATGTCTATACCTTACCAGGTCTGTGCCTGATGAGGCATATACCCAGCAGTGTATGTGAAAGTTTGCTACAGCAGAACTTATTTGGCTGATATGTTTTCATCTCTCCTTTGGTGCATTAACTCTTTATTGGAAAAACTAAAAACTACCTCAGCTAGCATAAAAATGGTTTTGTGAAATCTAGGATGTTTGAATTTTATTTTGAAGTTAATCATTTCCATCAAACTTTCCTAATGCAATACTTCAAAATAGGGCTGTTGTAAACGAATATTTTAGTAATCGAGTAATCTATCGATTATTCTTACGATTAATCGAGTAATCGGATAAAAAAATTATAAAATGAAATATTGGTAAATCTGGCATAATACCGGTGTTACTATCAGATATCAATATCAGTCCAATTTTTCATATTTGAGCATCCGTAACAGTTGCTTTTTTGTAGTTTAGAAAACTAACCTGTAACAATAATAGCTCACTTTCTAAGTTAACCAGAAGAAAAGTTATAGAAAAATCTGAAATTATATTGAATTTAATAACAAAGAGGCAGGCTCACAAATATGCTTATAAAAAAATGTCTACAATCCAGCTTTTAGTTTATGTATTCATCTTCAGTGAGTTTAATAGATTAATTAAACACACCTTGCCACCTAACCTGTCACGCTTTGGGTTTGAAAATACGGGAAATGCCGCCTGGAGTGGGAGGAGAGGGCGAATGAACGAACGTAAGATGGGGTGGAGGGGAGGAAATAGACCAGCGGACTGACGAACCGTTAGACCGGGGGACGAACACGGGGGGAAGCAATACGGGATATTTACGACACCTTCACTGGTCACACTCAGAAACTCATCTACCAGCCATGTACGATGCGCTCCGCCACCCGTTTCTTCAGACCGGGATATGAAATTTATTGTGCGGTTCGTCGGTAAAGCTACATTTACACGGTAAGCATCAGCTACTCAGCCGCCCGCCCTGTTCAGGCTATCCGCTCACCTCAGCGCTCTTCCCGCCGTTCGCTTTCAACCAGCAGCCCCGGAGGAGAAATGCTGCCGTACTCCAGGCATTCCCCCAGTCATTTTAAGGATGCTTATTGGTTCCCCAAAAAACGATAAAAAGTCGGGCATTATCATCAATCAATAAAATCCCCACGGGCCAATCTTGAAGATTGGACTTTATGCCGCTGAGACTTAGCTTTTGTCAACAACTCAGAGGCGGAAGTGAGAGCTCCGCGCAACGCAAATGAAGTCCCGGCCGGAACACGGTGCGCTAACTAATACAACATAAATTAACGAAGCTTCGAGGCAGGTAAATTTTCCTCGAGGAATTTTAGTAATCGAGGTACTCGAATCATTCGAGGAATCGTTTCAGCCCTACTTCAAAATGCACATTTAAAAAAGTTAATGGAAACATTCCTTTTGACAAAACTGTTTAAATGGCAAAAGAAAAGAAACTGCTGCATTACCCTGTCTGTGCTGAGGCGATGATAACAGGACACAACATCCGAACACCCACAGGCGGTCTGTCCTGGTTCTCATGCAGAAGCTCTGTTCATGAAAAACTCTCCTGGATGTTCATACTTATTTTATATATAAGACTTTCTGACATTAATGAATTAGAGCTCCAAAGGACAGGAAGGAGAGCTTTGCTGCCAAAGATAGTAAACATAAACCCACTATTATGAACAATGAGTTGGTTACACTTTACTGCTGACTTTGGATCAGAATGTAACCAAAGTGAAACAATCTGTTGTTCACCATGAGTGCTTGATGTTGAATGTTGTGTGCACTACGATATATGTTCCTGTCTGACATAAATAAAGTGAATGCCCTAAATACCCAACTGATCAGAATACCTTAGCACCTCCCACCTTCCTTAAGGGGTCAGAGTAATGTCGTGCACACATACACACGCACACCACCACCTCCTTCTCATACCTTTATGGGTTTGTATTCTGGTTTGGCCCAGGCTCATACATTTGACACAACAGATGTGAAACCAAACAGCAAAGTTCCTGATCCTAATTTATTTTTTTAGACTATTTAGTGAGACTATTAAAACCTTATTATGATGTGATTATAAGAAACATATCGCTTTAATATTGCGAACAGATCTGCTTTTTCCCATTGCTAAATATTCACCAAATCAACCTGCATACTTACAAGCTCTAATATGGCGGTCTGCCTAATTATCCTAAATGTGTGCTGGTTATGCAGAGCAGTATTTACCTTCTTGGATGTTTTATCCTTTCGTTACATTTACAAATAAACGTTAATGAACAAAATGTGGCTTTTTGACAATTACTGTAAAAAAACAAACCATTAATGTTAAATAGAAACTTGATGATATAGATTTGACTCTACTCGGTTTGGCTGCAACTTATTTAAATTCTCTTCGACAACAATCGATTACTGACCGTTGTTTACGCTCCACAACATTTTTCTCTTGCATGGTCCACGTGTTCAAACAGAAAAAGGGAAGCAATTATTCAGTGTTGTGACTCCTACAGCATGGAATCAGCTCCAGTCTGAACTAAAATATTGAATCTTATTTCATTGGAATTTTTTCAAGCGGTTCTTAAAAACACCCAACGTGATTGTATTAATTAATGTCATTGCTTTTAATCTGTTTTGCAATTTGTTTTAAACTTATATATTTGTTTTAATTTTCTTACTTTTGTGTAACCAGGACATTGTGTGCTGCTGGTTAAATAAGTGAAGAAATGGGAAGGAAAGAAACTGATTTCTGCAAAATAATGAGAATTAAATCAAAATATTTAACATAAACTATGTGGTTCCATAAATATCCACCCCTTTAAGTTGATTGACAAAACAAAACAAAACAGGAAGATAACACAGGAATAACAAATTTAAAAATGATGTACTTCCCTAAAAGTACTAGACAATGTGCATGAATATATTTCCTAATATGGTAAACGGAGATGTTTTCCTTCTCTACCCAGAGCCTGGCCAAAGTGTTTGCTGGGATGTCTGACGGTTTGGTGGCTGTCTACACCTTGGTGGACGACCTTCCTCTGGATGGAGAGATGTACCTTTGTTCACACACCTTAAACAAGACCGTATTTGGCCTGAAGGACTCTGACCCGAGGCAGAGGCCCTACCCCGTCCGGAGCATGGCTCTGCTCAGTAGCGGCTCTCAGGTGACCATGAAGCCACATTTTCCCTCTTCATCATGGTTCAGATCCTAGAGCTCATCATATAGTTTGTGTTTTCCACTCCTGGAGTTAAACTGATAGTTTCTTGTGTGTGTTTTCCAGCTCTGGTTCTCTAACGGCCCAGGCCTGCTGGTCATTGACACCAGCAGTCTCCAGGCAGTGCGAAGGCTGGAACCGTACAAGGCTCCATCGTCCATAGTGAGCATGACCACTAGCTTCAGTCTGTGTGGAGAGGAAGCTCTGTGGACGCTGGATGACCATAGCAACACGCTCAAGCTGTACTACGCCGCCTCATATGAGCTGTGTGCCACCTACTGGTAGGTGTTAATCAACCCATTTGGGTCACAGAGGCAGCAACCAGTGGTCAACAAAATGTCCTTATAAGCTACATTAATCTAAGCAGACGGTCAACTTTTGATGGTCATTTCTTGCTGAAATAGACTCTTGGAATTTACTTTGGAGTTCTGTTTTTTGTGAATTCAGACTCTGTTGGGTTTTCATTTTCTCATTTACAGTTTAAGATAACTATTATAAGCATACAGCACATCATAAATATCTGAAATTATGCTAAAATGAAACATAATTACATAAAACAACCTCTTCAGAAATTATAAGTAATTTTTAATGAGTTATGGTTGGAATGGCTCACATGTCAATAAATCACAAGATTCTGTCCTGATTACATTAACTGCCAGATAAGCCCAGAAACTATACGCTAGAGGTTTATCCATATGAAAATCTGGGTCCATTTTGATATGCAACATTTATAATGCTGATAACTGATATTTATTGATATTATAGAGATGATGGGTATTACACTACCATTTCAACATCTTCAGAAGAAAAACGACCACACCGCTGACTTCACCACCGCTTCCCTGCTTCAGTTAAACTCCCACAATCCTGTGCTGCATCATTGTCACATGATCAAACGTTACATGACCAACCTCCTCCAGAAACCAACAGCAACAAGATGGAAATACATATTGGTTGTTAATATAGGCCCATTTTTATCAGCTTGATAATGATATGTTAAAAAGTAACTAATATCAGACCAATACCGATGTTGGTGTCGATATATCATGGAACACCTGCTACTTTTGAAAATTAGTATCATTGTCCGCTTCTTGGATTGACATTTACCAGAGGAGTAAAGCTATGTTAAAAATGTTTGTCTTCATTGTGTTAATTCTCTGTTCAGCTACTGTTTAGTTAGGAATGTAACAAAGTTCTGCTCTCATTTGGATTAAGAGATCCATTTAAAGACAGTTAACATATTTAAAGCTAAAAACTGTCTGCTGCATTATACAGGAAATGATAGTGAAACATGTTCCACTGTCAGATTTATTCTCCAGTAGAGGTGTAGAGCCTCCAGTTTATCAGGGGTATTATTGATCATGATTGTAGCACTCATCTCTATGTTGAAACATAATAGAGTTTTGTTTTGATTGCTTTTTTTTTCCTACTTTGAGCTGTGGAGACAGAAACCCCTTACGGGACGTGTTTGCCGTGCAGCGTCCTGCTGGGATGGCCGCGGCGGCAGGTGATGACATCAACACTACGGACCAGAATGGGAAGCTGGAATGGTCTAACGGAGATGTGACGCTGATTTTTAGTGAGGAGGCAGGCACACAAATCATCCAGCACCAGGATTCTGTGACAGACTACTGCTCCCTGTCGTCTACCTGCTCTCTGGAACCGCCACAGTCAAACTGTCTGAGCGCCACAGACTGCAGTTCACTGAAGAGTAGAAGCTGTTCACCGTTGGCCCAGAACCTGCAGGCCCAACAGGAATCCATAACTACTAACCTAGACTCTGCAGAGGAAATAAACTCTGTAGTCCCTGAACTGCAGGCTTTTAATCTGCTGCCAGTGAATGGGACAGTGTGGATCCCCAGGTAAGAACGGTTCACACACCTGGAGGCCTTGTGATGCGTCTGATCCAGCTGAGAGGAAAACTGTTTCTATGACCTTCACTTTTCTAAACGTTAAATATAAAATTAAACACATAGCATAGATCTTTCCACTATTAGCTACACTACAAAAAAAACAAAATCTTGCCAATTATTTTTGTTCTAGTTTCTAGTGCAAATATCTTAGTAAACGTCAAATAAAACAAAAAAAATTTTTTTTTAAATTACAAGTAATTTTTCAGCAACATATAGAGGCCTGTTTTAAGTAAATAATTCCTTAATATTGATGAAAAACTACTACTTCCATTGGCAGATTAATTCACTTATACAAATGTTATAAGTATAATAACAATACTAATCTGCCAATGGAACAAGTAGTTCTTCAAGATATAGAAAACAAATTGTCTTCGGTTTCTCCCTTTCTTCCTGGCTTGCTAGTGACTGTCTGCTGCAGGGAGACAGTTGGTACTTCTATGAAAGAAGCAGAAAATTTCAACATTCAACTTTGGAAAGAAACTGAATTGTTCTGCAATCTAACCCGATGCTGAATGTGTGTGTTTGACAGGCGTGGAGGTGATTTGATAATCATTGAAATCCAGTCCTGTGGAAATCAACTCAGGGGACGTGTCTCTGCTGTCCTCAGTCCACCAGGACTGTCCTCTCTGGGGTGAGTTATTCAGCTATTGTCCCTTCCTGCAGGAATGAGGGTGTTCTGGTGGGTCGGTTCCATCGCTGTGGAGAAAAACTCTGCAGCAGTAATTAGGCATGGTGAACGGCAAGCACCTCAGAGTCCTCTGGACCTCCAGGGTGGGCTTTGGTGGTGGTACTGAAGGAACATGCTGAAATCTCTGAATGTTTGCGTTTTTCTAGCAATTTATTTTCACTTTTTTTTCTTTGTTATTTCAGGATAATGTCTGCTCCTTAATTTTGCAGTTTCAGAGGACAGCTCACTGCCAGGTCCAGTTAGTTTAGGAGCAGATCTGCATTTTGAATCAGATGGCATCAAAAATGAATTTAATTACATGTTTAGAAACTATAAGAATTTCCATAATAGAGCTGAACAATTCACTGTTTTGTTTTGATGCCTAAAGGAGTTTTCTCTGCAGGTTCATGGTTCCCTGTGTGTTTACAGTGACTCAAAACAATCTGTCGGTGGGGGATGGGAGTTGAAGGGGGGGATCATACTTTGAAGCTGTGTTTCATAGAAACATTTCTGACCACCTCCTCTGCAGTGATCCTCCCTGGGGTTCCCATGGTCTAAGGGTATGGGGGTTAGGAGGAGGGGGGATTGGATGTCCGCAGCTCCTCACAGCTGCTATTGAACATTCCTATGTAGAAACCTTCTATTAACTAACACACACACACACACACACACACGCATGTTTGTCTGGCTATCTTTGTGGGGACTTTCCATTTACTTCCATTCATTTCTACAGCCTAAAACTTACCTTTACCCTTTTCCTAACCCTAACCATCACATACCTAACCCTAACCAAAACTCAATTCACACCTTAGCCCCAACTCTGACCCCTGACCCAAAAACTGAGTTTCCCCTTGTGGGGACCAGGCTTCGGTCCCCACAAGGAGCAGTTGGTCCCCACAACGTAGTATGTGTCAGGAAAATAGTCCCCACAAGGTATTACAAACAAACGCGCACACACACACACACACACATGCACACAGGTGTTTACAGATGCACTCTATGCTGAGCTGTGGTTGCCACTAAATACATCTGGTGTTAATCAGTTGCATGGCTCTTCAGTGTCGTTGCTGTTATACAGGTGCTGGTCATAAAATTAGAATATTGTGATAAAGTTCATTATTTTCCATAATGTCATGATAAAAATTAAATTGTCATATATTTTAGATTCATTGCACACCAACTGAAATATTTCAGGTCTTTTATTGTTTTAATTTTGATGATTTTGGCAAACAGCTCATGAAAACCCAAAATCCCCGTCTCAAAAAATTAGAATATTATGAAAAGGTTCTCTGAACGAGCAATAAAAATAATCATCTGAATCAACAAAGTAACTCTAAACACCTGAAAAAGATTCCTGAGGCCTTTAAAAACTCCCAGCCTGGTTCATTACTCAAAACCGCAATCATGGGTCAGATTGCTGACCTGACTGCTGTCCAGAAGGCCATCACTGACATCCTCAAGCAAGAGGGTGAGAAACGGAAAGAAATTTCTGAACGAATCGGCTGTTTGCAGAGTGTTATATCAAGGCACCTCAGTGGGAAGTCAGTAGGAAGGAAAAAGTGTGGCAGAAATCGCTGCACAACGAGAAGAGGTGACCGGACCCTGAGGAAGATTGTGGAGAAGGGCCGATTCCAGACCTTGGGGGAAGCAGTGGACTGAGCCTGGAGTAGAAACATCCAGAGTCACTGTGCACAGGCGTGTGCAGGAAATGGGCTACAGGTGCCGCATTCCCCAGGTCAAAGGTCAAGCCACTTTTGAACAAGAAACAGCGGCAGAAGCGCCTGACCTGGGCTACAGAGAAGCAGCACTTTGGACCACTGTTGTTCAGTGGTCCAAAGTACTTTTTTCGGATGAAAGCAAACTTTGCATGTCATTCGGAAATCAAAGTGCCAGACTCTGGAGGAAGACTGGGGAGAAGGAAATGCCAAAATGCCAGAAGTCCAGTGTCAAGTACCCACAGTCAGTGATGGTCTGGGTGCCATGTCAGCTGCTGGTGTTGGTCCACTGTGTTTTATCAAGGGCAGGATCAATGCAGCAGTTATCAGAAGATTTTGGAGCACTTCATGCTTCCATCTGCTGAAAAGTTTTATGGAGATGAAAATTTAATTTGGTCTGGAATCGGCCCTTCTCCACAATCTTCCTCAGGGTCCGGTCACCTCTTCTCGTTGTGTAGCGTTTTCTGCCACACTTTTTCCTTCCTACTGACTTCCCACTGAGGTGCGTTGATATAACACTCTGCAAACAGCCGATTCGTTCAGAAATTTCTTTCTGTTTCTCACCCTCTTGCTTGAGGATGTCAGTGATGGCCTTCTGGACAGCAGTCAGGTCAGCAGTCTGACCCATGATTGCGGTTTTGAGTAATGAACCAGGCTGGGAGTTTTTAAAGGCCTCAGGAATCTTTTTCAGGTGTTTAGAGTTACTTTGTTGATTCAGATGATTATTTTTATTGCTCGTTCAGAGAACCTTTTCATAATATTCAAATTTTTTGAGACAGGGATTTTGGGTTTTCATGAGCTGTTTGCCAAAATCATCAAAATTAAAACAATAAAAGACCTGAAATATTTCAGTTGGTGTGCAATGAATCTAAAATATATGACAATTTAATTTTTATCATGACATTATGGAAAATAATGAACTTTATCACAATATTCTAATTTTATGACCAGCACCTGTATGTTGTAAATCTGTTGGGCTTCTCTTTGGCTCTTGCTCAACAATACACAAAAAAACAGAAAGGAACTTTTCTGTATTGAAGCTGTAGTACGAAACTTTTATAAACAATATGTTTATAAAAGTTAAACTGTCACCATGCCATCGCAGATAATCTGTGAAAAAAATCAAACTCCTCTACCTCCTTCCTGTGGTCCTACTGCCATCTGCAGTACAACCAGTCAGAGCCAGGAGGAGGGGCTAAATGCTCTCAGTCATGCTTGTGAATGTGCTGCTCACACCCTGCCCCTTGCTCTCCGCAGTGAGAGCTCCGCAGTGTGAGCCTCACAGCTCTGCTGTGAGGCTCTGCCCACATAAGAGCTCAGGCTAGTTAGCTTAGCCACCGATGATGGCGGATAAGCAGTTTTCTGCCATCATGGTGATTTCCTTTTTTTTTTTATACCATTTGCACATCAGTACACTTACATAAGCTGAGGTGGAAACATTTATTTTACAAGACACATGTAAGAATCTGTCTAAAATCAATGTTTCATGTAGCGCCTGCAATACTACTCTTAAATTAAAAGCAGTGTTTCCTGAAGGAAAGCTTAGATTAAAATTATGTTCATAAGAGCTACTATGGGCGTCGCCATGTTGAAATTGCGACTTCTTAACTAGAACGCTGTTATGTGGGGTTCTGACTCCAAACCCAAAATGATGAATGACAGATCAGTCCTGATACTCTCTGCTCATCTTTTAGTGCCTTTAAACCCTGAGAAGCACAAGATCTTCATCCTGTACAAGCACTTGGCTACCATAGGCTGTAAATCTAGTGCACTGATGGCTTTTAAATGAGCTGCCTGTGAGTTTCTGGGAAAGGCAAATGACAGACACGTTCCACCAGCTCCTCACCCCCTTCTATTCCTCTTCCCCACCTCAGGACCCTGGAGGAGGCAGCGCTGGTGGCTAAGGACATGGTTGTATGCGGCTTCCAGCAGAAGGAAAACATGGAGTGGTGCCTGGTAGTCTGGAGGGCCTGGGGCCACCAGGAGCTGGACGTTTTCTACCAGTCCTGGGAGGAGCTGTACCACTCTGAGAGCAGCAGTAGCAGGAGGAGGAGGTAGCTGCTCAGCATGGGGTGGGAGGCACTGAGCAGGACAGACACCTTACCCCCCCCTCCCTCCATATAACTGGAAAAAGAATAACACTGACATTATTGAACAGTCATCGTTTTTATTTTAAGCTAGTTGGATAAATTACTAAAAAAAATTTATTTTTGCTAAATGTCAGAATAATAAGAAATATAATTTGTTATATTCAGATGGTTACATACAACATCATCACTACTCCTTTAACAATTTGGGAAAGCCTCATCTTGATGGCTTCAGAAGCTTCCTGTTGGTTAGTTCTTCATATCTGATATGGATTATTATAAGGTCGAACACTGCCTCCACGTGAGGCTTCATGGGACAATCAGAAAACATGAGATAAGATCCAGGAAGATGCGGTGGGCCTTCCTGATGGATGTATCAGGAAGGCCCTGATTCCATTCCCACCATGCTGTCATGGTGGGAATGTCCACCATGACAGCAGACCAGAAGAAGAAGACAGCTGTTGGCCTCTGTCTGTAGTGCTCCTCACTGCCCCCTATTGGTGAGGCTGCGGTCTTTGCCAGACTAGAAAGGACTAACAGGGGCAGCAGCTCAGGGCCAAAAATATATCTATTTCTTTTCTTTAACAAATACATGTTCAACAAACATTATATTTTATATAAAACTATATTATATATAGTATACAATATTTAATTATCTTAAAATTCTCTAGTATATTTATTTGGGAACAATATGGAGCTGCTGGCTGGGTGACATATTAAAACATACCCACTGATATATAATACAATCTATTAATATATTGTAATTTTGCCATCCATCACCAAATCTGGTTTTAGCCCAGCACCCCACAGCCTGGTGCTTTCTGTCTCACTGAATCAGAACCAAAGCAAAAGACCTGCTGACTGGGTAAAAGTATAACTTTCCCAGTGAAACATGTTCTGTCCAGACATGGAGTGAAAGGTCACTCAGGGAGGAGAAGCCATGCCTCTTACAGAAACAGTAAAGGCAGATTACACTCTGCACATGCACACGGGAACAAAGACCTGAACATCTGGAGGTTTGCCCTGATGACACTAAAAAACAACCATGGATCAGCAAAATGAAAGGGAGGATACCTGAACACCATCCTGTATGATTTATGGCAGCATCATGCTATATGAGTGATTTTCTGCAGGAGGAACTGGTGCACTTTAGTGGACATTGTGGTACAGCTTCCTCTGGTCCCTCAGTGGAGCAGCTGCCATGTTTCAGTGAGCCTCATGCGGCCTGATGTGACAGCGAGGCAAACTGATCCAGACCTGAAACACATTCTACCCAACACACTCTGAGAGCTCAAGAAAATCTCTCATTATTTTGACATTTAGCAAATGGGAATATGTTTGGTAAACATGAAATGTTTAATCTGATTCCATATCTGACAGTCCGGAATAAAAACGTGTGTGTGTTTTAATGTGTATATGTGACCTGAACCAAAGCACATTAGAGGCCATGGAGCAGACCCCGGCCCCCCGTCCGCCTCCAGCTTCTCAGCTCCCTCTGTTTACTCCTCACATATTTCTGTCTACTAGAATCCATCCAAACTGAGATGGTGGAGCTTCACAGGAACATTCTGATCCTCAAACACAGACTGAGCTCTGTCCTGCTGGGTGGGTGGATCCCTCTGACGCTCTGGGAACAAGATCCAGGATCCTCTTTGGACCTGAGCACTGCCAGATGCAGATTCATCTGGACCTGAGGCCGAGGACAGGAGCTGCTCCCTGTCCAGCTGCTGCTCTGTAAACACATCTGGAGGCCGACTGCAGCTCACTCCCAGATATTAGGCAGAAATAAGCAACGAGGTGCAGCAACAGAAAAACAAGCTGTCAGACGCTGCAGCATCTCCAAACATCCCGACACTCTCATACAGTTTGAATTATTGACCAAAGGAGCCAGGAGTTATTCATTTACTAGAACTCTATAATGAAAAATATGCAGATGCTCAACATTGTTATTGTATGAAATTATGTTCAATACATTTTTTGTAAATAAAGTTTCAGTGTTTTTCTCACTTGTTTTGAACCACTTGGTGAGACAGGAATCTTAGAATGACATTCACTCACATCAACCTTTTTTATATTTTAAACTAATAATTTTTTTAAAAGGACCTTAATCCACCAAACAGCAGCTGAGGAAGAAGAACACTGCACCGTTTGGGGAGACGGACAGACAGATGGACGGATTGTAAAACAGCACTTTCAGCTTTGAGCTAAGGAGTAAGATGACTTTAAGTCGTTTCTTATCCTGAAGGTTTCGAGTGTCATTTTAATTTGGCAGAAGCAGAGATGATACATGGAGCTGTGTTAGGAATGTCTGGGATTCCCAGCTGCCCTGTAAACAATCTGCTGTAATAAATAATGGTGATATCTTGTTTTCCTGTGTAAAAATGAGCCAGCGTGTCTTCATGAAGTCCACCATGGACTCCAGATGGGAACAAAGCAGGCTGCTGGCTGAAGAGCTCTGCACAGTTTATCAGTGATGCTCTTATCACTTTCAGATAGTTCTGATGTTCTCTGTATGTGACTGATGTGAGTAAATCCTACCGCTGACTGAGCTGTTCAGGTCAGAACATTCTGACCTCGCTGCCTGAAGTGCAGGGTGGATGGGTGTGTGGGGAGGGGAGCTTGGGAGTCACGTGACCTCCGATAGGTGGACGTAGTTGAAGCTTGTTTTTAGTCAGTCTCTCATCAAACACTAGAAAGCAGTAGAAATACAGCTTTAATAAGAACTACTTCAGGCCGACCTGTATTGATTATTTTTATTTTATAGATTACTTCCTGTTTCTATATAACGCTGCTCCTAATGTGATTCTGCAATAGATTTTTATTTGCAAACATGTTCCTGTAGGGGGCGCCACATACAGACTCCAGTCGGAGTTCTCTCTCTGCCTTTCCTCTTGTCCGGCAGTTACTAATAAATAAAGGCCACTAGTGCCAATAAAACTTAAAAAAGCAAGAAGTTCTTAAAGGGACGGTTCAGGCTTCTCTTGGATTTGTTTAAAATGGATTTCTGTCTTAGAAAAGTCATAACTAATATTCATGGATTTCATTCAGTTTTGTGATGCATGACTTTCTGAAGCAGGAAACTACAGTGTGTTGAAGTGACTCCATGCACTGCTAGACTGAATAACATCAGGGTCACATTATGTCTGTGACTTTTAAACATACTCCAGCCCATTGGTTAGCACTGCTGCTTAGCAACAAGGTCCTTGGTTCAAATCCTGGCCCGTGGACTTTCTTCATATGGCTATTAATTGGTCCCTAAAATTGCTCCTGTAGGGGTGTGTGTGTGTGTGTGTGTGTGTGTGTGTGTGTGTGTGTGTGTGTGTGTGTGTGTGTGTGTGTGTGTGTGTGTGTGTGTGTGCGCGCGCGCGCGCGCGCGACTTGTGAGGTATTCCCTTCTAATCCAGGGATAATAGCTGGAGAATGTTATGGACAACAGATGGAGGCTCCATTCTACTAAAAGATGTTTCATCCATTAAAGATGTGGATTAATGAACTGCGTCTTTGTTGAAATGACCAAATGTTGGTTTGAAGCTTTCAGCTAAAAAGAGTTCAGCTATGTTTGGACTGGAACATTTTGTCTTCCTGGAACTCATCTTCCCAGAATATTAACTGGACATGTTTCCGCTGTGAACCCAGAGGACTGAGGGGCAGCAGAGACAGAAACTCTCTATTAGAAGTCAGGAACATCAGACCGTACATCTGTTCCAATTGATCCCAGTTATTAATCCTCCTAATTCAGATTATTCGAATTTGTTTAAAATGTTTTCTACAGTCATTGACTTGCAGCCTCCACTCCTCCTAGATGAGCATAAAGTGACAACCGCTTACATTGTCATTGACTTTACTGCAATGCCTCATACAGAGCATGCATGTAGCAACAGTGGAGAGGAAAAAACTCCCCTTTAACAGGAAGAAACCTCCAGCAGAACCAGAACCTGGATCAGAATACGCAGTAGGTTAGAGAAGGCAGAGCAGAAACAAACAAAAAAAAAAAACAACAGCAGTGATCCAGAGGAGTGAAAAAGTATCACCTGCAGTCGCTTCTTTTGTGGCTTCATGAAGGAAACAACAAAGCAGAAACTCAGAGTTGGTTTCCATGAACTCAGGATGAAACAGAAAGACTAGCAACTAAAGCTCAGTCAGGGGCTTTTCATTTTGCCAGGTACATCATCTCCAGGATCTAATCTCTAATGACTTAGAGGAAGTTAACACTGAAATATTTCATAAAGTCTGAGAGCCTTAACACGAGCATCAGGATCAGCTATTTGTTTCTTAATCTTAATAATGATTCACATGGATTGTAACTGTTTTGTGGCAAAAGAAAAAAAAAAAGAAAAACATATACTAATTTAAAGATTTATTCCCTCCTTTCTTTTGTTTTGTCCCTCTGCAAAACCTTCTTTAAAAGTCCCAGATGAAATTTCAGGTAAATGAAAAGCTGCATTTTCATGAAATTTTTTTCATTTGGGGTGTTGCAGTGCTGAGTTCACCTTTTTTATATTAAATGAACAGTTTTAGCTGTCCAAATTCATATTTGGTCATAATTCAATAATTTTTTATATTAGTTTTGAAAAGACCGCAAAAATAAATCATACAAGTAAATGTTGGACTGAATCTCAGCAAAACTGTTCAATGTGAGGCTGATGGCAGCTTAGAGATAAAATATCGTTTGGTACCAAATTATATTTTTATATAAATCAGAGCTGATTAAAGTGGTAGGAATCTGACTCTCCATATCCAATGGTTAGAGAGAACATTTCCATCTCATCAATTCTAGCTCTTCTAAAAGTTTTACTTCCCAAGAAACAAAGCAAACAGGAAGTAAATAGATACAATGTCACACCTCTTACTTCCTATTATCTTATACTGCCTTTAATTAGAAGTCAAACACATGAGCGGTGTCCCTGAGCAGAAAACACCAGCACTTCTTCACTGATGTTCAGTCAGTGCTTCTGTCAGGTACACAGTTTGGCTGAAAATGGAAAATACATTCACACATTCTGACAACCTGGTGGCCATGAAAAGACCAGAAGTTTACACACACACCCACAATTTCTCTGAGGACAGAGATCAGGGCTTTGTAACGGCCACAACAGAACGTTGACCTGTTGACCTGTTGACCTGCAGCCTCTCTCTCTCCTGAGGGACATCATCCTTCTGGACTGGTTTGAACTTCCTGGTTGACGTCTTTAGATGTTGCAGTATTTTCCACATAATGTTTTTCCTCATGATGCCATATATTTAATAAAGTGGACCAGTTTCTCAAACAGCAAAACAACCCCACAGCATGACACTACCACCCCCATACTTCACAGTTAGGATGGTACAACAACAGTCATCATGTCCAAATAGTTCCATTTTAGTTTCATCAGATCACAGGACATGTCTCCATAAATGAACAGGACATGGCTCTGTGTCGTAGTGGATATTTGTAAACTATAATCTAGCTTTTCAGGTTCCATTTGCAGTAATGGCCTCCTGCTCTCTTGCCTTTCAGCCCATGTTGCTTTAGAATACGTTTCTCTGTGGATAATGTCTGCCTCACCGGCTTCAGCAGCATTTTTTTTATCTACTGAATATATGTGGTTTCAACTGTAAATGATTTGTAATAGAGAAGGAAAACTAATCTGATGCAGACAAAACAGCAAAACCAGCTCTATTGCTTGTAAATTTCTATTCATTTCCACATTCTCATCACCTCGTCTGCTGACCATCATCACTGATGGATGAAGTTGTTCCTTGTTCAGTTTAACAGCTGTAGCAAATCTTAGGATTTCCTCAGATAAGAGCATAATACTTCATTAATGACTACTTTAGAAAAAAAATGTTTTTGTTCATGATTTTTTTGAACAGTATAGGACAGATTGTGATGCCTGTCAGGATGCGGTGGTTGGAACATCTGAATGTGTTTGAGCCGCAGCAGAGAGGAAAACATTTAATCAGAGTCTCAGTGTTCTTCTCTTTAGACGCCATCATGCTCAGCAGGGTCTGCATCCGTTCTGCAGACCACAGAGATGATCGACCGAATATAAATTTTCAAATCCATAAGCTGATAAATTCACTCAGATTGCATGAAAAGGATCACTGACTAACACTGGTTAGTGAACTGAAGGCTTTTGTGGGACTCAACATGAAGGACCTGACCTGACAGTAACTGAACCCACAGATGAAGCTCAAGTCTGCACATCGGCTGTACAACAGCTGAACGTGGTTCTACAACAATATAATGTAGATGTATTCAGCCGGAACCTACTGTCAGAAAAACAACCACATGATCTCTGTGTCCCTGTTTGAGGGTCACAGAAGTGGACTTCCTGCAGAGCAGAAATCCTCTCTGATCCCTGCTGGTGAGGAACAACATCTCTCTCCCTCAGCTTGAAGCTCTGCTTTAGCTCTTTGGAACATTTGGCTTCCATATTCAGGAAGCAAAGCTCTGCAGTGTCAGGGACAGAGCTTTAAAAAGCAGCATTGAATCTACCAGAACAGACATTATTTACATACTGAAGGTGTTCTGCTGATTTAGATGCACATTTCTAATCAGGCCAGTCTGAATCCTAGGAGCAGCTGTATTGGTAGCATCAGTGTGTTGGAGGAATGTGTTGGTCCTGAAGGTTTAGCAGGATCTTGTCCTGTTACCTGAAGAGCCTCAGCTGCATCATGCTGTGTTCTCTCTCCAGCTGCCAGCAGACGGACTGCTGAATGCTGTCATGCTGCCTGTTCCTCTTTTTTAAAGAAAACTACAAAGAACTCAGAAATCACATGAGGAGTTCTGTAGTCAGTTTCTGTTCCTGAGTTTGTCTTTGAAACGATCAGTGACAAGATTAAACTACCCATCACTCTACTTTCATTTCCCCATTTTATTATCGCTGCACAGACCAGGAATAACTTAGTTTATAAAGTTTTTAAAGTCATAGATTCTACACTGTCATCATTAAAGGTGGAGCCACACTGGAAAAGCTGTCAAGCTTAATTCACTGAGTAAAAAACATTATCTAGGTGAATTCCAATAAGATTCTGTTTATTTTTATAGCACCAATTCTCAACAGGTCATTTCAGTTGATCCTAGTTATCAACTGAGTTAACGCTGCCATCAGCTAATCGTTCTCACTCTCCTGCTATCAACTTTTTACTTTCATAAATATAGAAAATAATCCAACATGTTCATCTGTTTTTGCTCTTTCTTCTCAACCCTCCAGTCAGTCTTGGCAGACTACTGCTAGTTTTCACTGATCCTGGCTCTGGTTCTGCTGGACGTTTCTTCCTGTTAAATGTGCAATTTTCCTCTCCACTGTTGCCCCCTGCTGATCAGGAGGAATGTGTGCTACAAGTCCATGACTCAATAGAACCTAGTACAAAACATTTGTGAAGTGATTCAAGTCATAATACAATTATATTCGATTTACTTTATTTAATGACATGAAACTGTCATTAAACTGTCCTAAAACTACTCAATACTTTTTGAAAGACATTGTTAGCACACAGCCACAGAAGTGTGAAAAGTTTAAGTTCAGTTTAAAAGTGGAATCCCCTCTTTCTGAGTGGAAGTCATCTCTTTCTGTTTCTTTATTTAAGCTTACTTCTGGCTGATGCCATCTTGTCTTCAGGAGGTCCAAATAATTTTCAGTTGTGTTTAAAGGTTTTCAAACCCAGGGAGACTTTCTGACATTTTAGCATTTTCAAAGAAAAATGAACAACATGGAACAAGGTCTGACATAAGTTTTACCTGATAACTTACACAAAGGCTGCAACATGAGGTTAAAATGTCTGCTAACACTAACCATCCATCAGACTTTAATCAAGAAGAGGGAAATTAGGGATCCTGTTGAAAGCAAGGATGTGTTCAAGTTCAGGGTCTGCATCCTTCGAAGGCTGCCTTTGATCACTGTGATGCAACGAAGGCTTTCTAAATTACAAGGCTCCAAGTGAGGTTCACAACTACTTCCTTCATTTCTCTGGATTCGAAGGAGGAGTCTGGTGTATTCTTCTCAGAGATAGAGTGGGAGAGGAGTACAGTTTTAAATGTTAGTATATTGGAATCTGATGGAAAGGAAATTAAAAGCTTGAAGTGGTTTTTGTAGCTCCTTTTTGTGGTCATTAAAGGTTGTGGCACATGCCAACAGGCTCTTTGAAGGACATAGCCCTGGATGTGGACACAAAGAAGAAATAAAGATCCAAAATTCCAGCCACATCTATCAGAATTAAGTATCTTCACTTGATACAGAACTCCATGAAAAACAGTTTGGCTTTTTTTTTTTTTAAGTTGTACAATAACGAGGAACATGAAAAAAGTGAGGTTGATGCTGGAGTCACCAGAAGAAAGGCACCTACTTGGACTATACCAACCAGCAGAGAGAAGCCAGAAACCTGGTGAGAGCAAAGTCAAGCTTTAAGGGTCAACAAGGCCTGTGATGGGAGGCACTATGTTCCTACCGTACATCTCAGAGCTGGAACACAGACAGACAGGGTGAAAATATTCAGCAGTGGAGGATGTTTGTCATGAAGAGTTAGAAGCTTCAGAATCAAAAAATAAATCCTTCACCCAAACAAGATTTCAGGGTGTTGAAGGGGACAATACTACAATTTAAGAACACGAGTATGTCAGTTTTAGTTTGGGTCATGATTTACAATAAATAGTTTTACCAAACTATTAATCATGAGACACTCTAGTATTTGTATTAATCTTTTGAGAAGTGCTTTACAAAACTAAGCTGAATGTTGTCCTGCTCCGTCTCGCCCTCCTTCCAGCCCCGGGTGGCTGGATGAGGTGGGTGGAAATCCCAACATTGGTTCTCTCTTTCTGTAAAGGAAAGAAGCCACCCTGGACCAGCCCTCCCTTAAGCCACGGCCAGACATGATTTACATTTTCATTAAGCGCACAAGGAAACAAATGCTTGAGAGTATCTGCATCTAGAACTTGTTGTGAAATAATTCCAGACTAATAATGATGGAGGAGCCCAGGAATGTCCCCAAGGCTGGATTCCTCTGCAGAAACTGCAGGGACTGCAGCTGCATCATTGTGGGCATGGTTTTCCCACACCACAGCCTCATTAGGCATTCATGGAGCAACGAGTCTGATGACAGTCATGAAAACCTGGGAGACAAGATCAAACAGGCCTTATTTCCTATTGCAACACTACAAAAACTGCAGACACACCCACATCACTGAGCCACAACACTTTATTCAACAAAGTCATTTAGAAAAAGGAACAGCAACATGTGACTTAAGATGGCCGACAAGAGAGCTGCTCCCATTTTATGACGCTGCTATGACGACCTGAGCGGCTTCTGGTCTGTTAGAAAGGCCTGAAACAAACAGCCTTTGCACCATCACACACCTGAAGGACGCTACCCACACACACACAGGCTTCTTTCTCTCTATTTCTTTCTCTCACGCACACACACACACACGCACACACACACACACACACACACACACACACAGAACAAGGGGAACATCTAAAGCAGACTGCAGATCTATCTTTGGTGAGAAGTTTAAAAATAGGTTTGCAAAAATGAAGAAACAAAGGGCTATGTCATGACTACTGATGCGGTTATACAATCTTTTCAATATACATTGTTCAAAAATCAGAAGGTAGAAAAGAGAGCCTGCAAATTCAATAAATTAGAAAACAAATAGTGAATTGCAGATATCAAATCCAGCAGTAGAGCTTAAAAAAAATCATAAAAAACTGAAATATATAAAAAAAGGAAAAAATGGTAACAGTGTAACAACATCTAACCAAAAAAAACAAAAAACAAAGAAGGTAAAAAAGACACTGGAAGTCTAACAGAACAGCTCTGATTGGACGTTTGGCTGGGATCATGTTCAGGCTCGGCCTTGTGTAAACATTCCCAATCAGGAGGGGAATTCTGCTCCGAGTACTCTTGGTTGGTAAAGTACACACACCAGACAAACAGAACGCATTACAAGCATGACTGTGTACTTCCTGAGGTACACACAACCAACCGCTGCGTCCTCAGCACTGATGGAACCTGTCAGTGGAGAAGAGCCTCAGGTTCTGGTTAGCACCCACCAACGCTCCTCCTATGATCAACAACATGAGTCCAGGCTGCCTATGTGAAAAACAGTCAAACAACGCCGAACGGGAAGTCTTTCACTGCAGTAAAAATAAATAGATGAAAAGTGAGTTGTAAAGCGGAAGTGAACGGCCATGGTGTGTTTTCATCATGCTGTCCTGACCGAGGCATTGCTGCTGGCCAGCTTCCCGAAGCCGTGGTCGTTCTTCTCCAGCCAGAGCTCAGATAGCTGTTGGGTGGAGCCATACGACGAGGCCTTGGAGCCCAGGCACATCTTGTACTGCTTCGCCTCCAGGTTGGGGTCACATATGACCGGGTGGTGGACGTGCACAATCCCCGTGTCCGTACTTCTGAACAGCTTGATCCCCGACTGGACAAATTTATTATAAAGGTCGACGTCCTCTAGCCCCCACCCCTGTATGGAGGTGTCAAAGCCCCCAGCTCGGACCAAGTCCCCCTTATAGACGCAGACAATCCCAAAGCCGTAGGTCCTCCATAGCCCCGTTTTGGAGGTGAAAACATAGTGGTTGTTGCTGGGGACCTTCCCAGAATACACCACTTTGGGGTCATACTGGCTGAAGATGATGGGGAAGTAGGCCTGCTCCCCCAAGGCAGTGTTGGTCCGGCAGCGCTTCAGGAAGTCGCTGGAGAAGAGCAGATCTACGTCACAGTAGAAGAGCAAGGAGTTGTTGGAGAAATGCAGGGAGCCCACTTCCAGAGCCAGAGCCCTGGAGAAGGAGCCGGCGACAGGCTTTATCTCCATGTCAGCTCTGGGGTACTTCAGGTGGTACTCCCTCATCAGCTCCACCTGCTTGACCCGTTCAGTGTTATTGTCCGTGCTGAACAGCAGAATCAGCAGCTTTACATTCAGGTTGGGGATCAAGCAAACTTTCTCAAAGTTAGCCATGAAACGCACAAAGATGTCGTAGCGGCCCGACAACGGCACCAGGATGTTAACTTTGCTTTCTTTGGGCTCCCTCTGGTCCTGTCCTGAACTAGTGAGTTTGAAAGGTACCAGCATTTTCAGAGAGTTGGACAGAAAGGACAGTGAGTCGGACTCCTGGTTGATGTGGCTAGCGAGAGCCCTGGCATCCATCTCGTCTTCTTCCCTGAACTGGATCTGGCTGAAGGTCTGCTGAAGGTAAGCATGTCTCCTCACAGGAACCGTCATGGTCTTCCCTTTGTGCTTCTTGTACAGCAAAAGCAGATCCAGCACGTATTCTGCCCCGTACAGCGGGTTGACCCGTCGGTAGCCGTACTGGATTTCTTTGAAATCGATGACCCTGCCTCGCGTTTTGGCATTGGCATTAATCATTTCCATCACCTGCATGATGATGTCGTCCAGAGCCTGCCTCTGAGAGGAGTCCATCCCACGGCGGGGTGGCTGGCTGTCCGAGGAAGAGAACAGGTACTTCCCAGTCAGGAACTCCCATTCCAGGACTTCCTCTCGTTGATGGGGATGAAAGCGCATGAAGGACGGAGGAATGCCCAGCTGGAGGTCCTCTCGGGTGGGCTCGGCTGCTCCATAGCGCCCCATCTGGACGATCTCTCGGTGCAACTGAATGGTTCTGTGGCGCAGGTCTGCGATCTTGCGGCTGAGCAGGTAGCTGTGCAGGCGGTACTGGTAGGGTGGGTTCTTGTTGGGGTGCAGAGTGATGGCTCGATGGATCTTGCTGTTATGGAGATCTCGTATGTAGCCTTTCTTGTTTGGTTCATAGTTCTCATAGAAGAGTTGCTGCATCTGTAAAGACAGGAGACAGTTTGCTGTCAGAACACTTCAGGTTCAAATTCAGGTCACATTGCAACAGTCTCTGTCTGTCCACATAGTCCACTGAACATGAGGAGACAGAGAACTAATTCTCTCCTTACTGTCTCCAGACCAGACCAGACATGAATAATGCAGCTGGCAGTGGAACATGAAAAATAAACCTAAGGAAACCAGGGCAAGTACAAACACACACTGAAAATACACTTCATTAGGAGAGCAGTGAACCAGCAAGGACTAAAGTGTTGAAAACAGATTTTACTGCTTAAATAAGGGGTGTCAATACTTCTGAAATTTTGCACCAAATCCAGATCCAAAATGTATCAATAAAACCTATTCAACCGTTAAATAGCTGCCTCTTCGTTGAATAAATTCTTCTTTTCACGTTGATTACTCCCTCCAGAATTTCATGATTGTTTTTGTAAATTTTTGCAACCAAATTCTAAATTTTCAAGGAATTTTGTAATATTTACACTTGTATGACTTTGTTACGTTTATCGTATCGATCACAGAGTATAACTTAACAAGCCAGGCCGAGTCAGCAGTGTAGTAGAAGTAAGAAACACTGCGACCAGCAGGTGGGAGTTAGCATCACTCAAATCCAATGTTTCTGACCATTTTTGGGGAAATTTGCAATACAGTAAACTCAAAATTATGAATTTGTGTGAAAAAAACAACAATCTGATGAAAACAGAAGCACCAGACCATTGGTGCTCCAGCTGTGTGAGGTTCCCTGCAGTGAGCTGACAGATGTGCAGGTGACAGCAGAAGCTGCGCTCTAAACACTGTCGTCAACACCAAGTCAGAGATGATGGATGGTTACAGACGGCCACAGCAGCAGACTGGCCAATCACAGCCTTCACAGAGAGAAGCTCTCCTCTAGACATGTTGCCATGGTTTCATGAAAGCTCCAAGCAGCTTCCAGCTGCGGTCCAGGCTGAGGTCACAGTCGTGACCTTGTCCGGCCGTGTAGACTCACAGACTAGACACAAGCTCCATGTTGCCAATGTTTGCATGACATTTTTACAATGCCATGTTTTTCCTGATGTATCTGAGTTGATAGTGATGTTGGATGAAAGCCCAGATGGCACCCAGCAGGGTCATCAGCTGGCAGCCAGCTGGTCACAACCCCCCATGTCCCTCCCCCCATAGCTTTAGTCATGAGGCTGATTCTTCACTGCTGCAGTCATTAGTTTCATTTCTTCACACTCATTAATCTCACGTCATTTCTTCACTTTTCGTCACTTTTCTAATCTGAGGGAAAACTGTTCCGGGAAGCTGAAGACTGAACTTTTTATTTCAGATGTTAAAACGCCTTAAAGGCTTAGTTTGTTTATGTGGGCTTGTGTGGAGTAGATGATAGTAAAAAATATTGTACTCGCAGAAGTCAGCAGACTCAACACAACCTCAGCAGACAGATACTGCAACAATAAAGACATGAGGCTTTATTTCTGAGGAAACAGAAATAAAGCCTCATGTCATTCAGTGTCATAATGTTTGAAGATTTCTGTTTATTAGACCGACTTCTGAGCAGTGGGCGCTAAACCCTCCAATGAAAATTCCTCCCAGGTTCCCCAGACTGAGAAAGCTCTTTACATCACTCTGCTTTGGTCCAATTCAGACGCACTGGAGGGTTTTCAAGCACAAACCTCCTGATTGGGGTCATGGAACCCTAATCAGATTTAAGGGTACCTTCACACCAGACCTGTTTGGTCCGCTTTTAACCCAAGTCTGGTTGGTTTGGGGAGATGTGAATGTGGAATCAAACTTTGATGTGGACCAAAAAAGTGACTCTGGTCCGCTAGCCATCCTTGGTGTGGGTTCGGCTGAAGTGAACTCTAGTGCAGTTTGAATGCACATGTCAACACCAAGACCACTCCAAAAGTAGAAAGTGGACAATTCTTACAGGGCATTCTGGGTAAATACAACCCAAACAAACACACAAGTCTGGCACTAGTGGGAGAAAAGGCTTGTAGACTTTTATCAAAGACAAAAGAGAAATCCTCCAACCGCTAAGATCTGACACCACTACACTGTTTACGTCTCATGAAAAATGAAGTTGTGTTCAGTGTTTTCTTCAGAGGTTTTTGTGTTGTTTCCTTCAGTGGTTCTTGGTGCAGTGCCACCACAGGTGAGGAGTGGCATATTATGCTCAAAGGGTTTGGTGGGTTTGACAGATTATTGTGGAAAAGAACCACAGCAGCTGGAAATGGAACAAATGATGCAGCTTTGGTCCCAGTTGAACTGAGGGGTCCACTATCATGTGGGAAAACACCAGTTCTGTGTTCTAGGTGTGAGTTGGATAATATTTTGGTGCTAAAAGAAAAACTAACCAGCTGGGTCAGAGGCCTCGCACACTCTGTGGCTGGGTTTAATCTGCAGGACAAAAAGCAGTCTCCCCCCAAAACACCCCTCCACCATCCAAACCTAATTGGAGACTGGCCGTCTACTAAACACTGGTGATGTGTCCAAATTAATTTTCCGCTCCAGGAAAAGTTTCTCCCAGCAGGACAGCTCCACAGTGGGACTGGGATTGATCCGCTTGGTGGGCAGCAGGACAGCATGTGACTAGGTCTAATTCAGACAGACACCCTGTGACTGTGACACCCAGTGGACCAACAGGATACACAGGATCTTTGATTGGCTTATAAAAGGCTTATAGGGTCAAATGATTCATAACACACAGATGCATCACTTCATTCCACAGAAGCAGCAGCTCATCAATGTCCACAGCTACAGAAAACAGGAAGTAGATAAGTCTGCTGATGAGAAATAGATGTGCATACTGACCACTCTGAGCACCTCACTCCAGAACCACACACACAGATCAGTAGACAACCTGGATAAACGCCTTGCCCAGGGGCACATGGACATGTGGCAGGAGAGATCTGGACTCAAACCCCCAACCTGGATTCAAAAACAACTCTTCCCACTGAGCTCAATAGGTGGCAGCTCCCACAGTTGCCACCTATCAACAGTTACTATGTCCACACAGCAACTAGGGGTGGGCATTTTTCATACAATTTATTATTTATTGTAGAAAAATTTGATTAATGACACTGAACAAAAACAAAACTGACAGTATTTTCGGAAAAGTTAGCTTTACCATTTTCTCCACTGTTCCACAAGAGCACCACTAAATATCAATAAGTTTGAAAATATGAATAAATGAAGTCTCTATATGCAGTTTAGTGATATAAATCTTTAAATAAGAGGCATCAAGAATTAAAAGGGATTGTGTTTGAACATTTTCTTATATTTTACTTTTAGTAAGCTGCAAAAAACAAGTGAAAAAGCAGTTGGTGGATGTTCCCCAAAGGACAACCTGAGGAAGCAAAGCTTCACATCCTCAGGAAGAAGTATTCCACTGGTTCCAACATGTTCCTGTCAGGCTTGTAGCAATAAATCAATAAATCAATTCATCACACGGCACATTAAAACAACTTCAGTAATTTCTATTTATGAGTTATTGTGTTTCTTATTCTCTTTCTAAACACTGGATGATAAAAGTCTTCAGTCTGGTGCTTTGGTCTCAATCAGTCCTTTTTTTAAAGGACAGTTCTGTTTACAGAGATTTCACTTCATAATTAATTTTATTTGTTGTTTTGTTTATTTATTTTTGATATCTAGCATATATTCCAGTTCCAGTGTTAAATGTTCATTAGAATTTCAAGATTATTGATCTTTGAGAATGTGTTGTTGCATTATTATGTCTTTGCAATTATATTACTTTAAAATGGTCTCAAAATGACAATATTATTATTCATAGCAAAAACTTCTGGGACAATTTATCATCCAGCAAAATGTGTTATTGTGGGAAAACAGCTTGTTATAGTGGGCTCAGCAGGAGGGAGATCTGCCTGGTACCTTTACAAACCAGAGACTGGTGGAGGACAGGTTTGGGCCATTAATGATTTACTGTGACTAAGGTTTTGACCAACTCCAGGTAGAACAGAGAAGAAGACAGGACATTAGAAACATGCTCTCTGATCAGAACCATCTAACTCAACAAACCAGTCTCAGAAAGACAGCTCATAGCTCAGTTTGCTATGAACTAAGCAAACATAATGCCTTGCTTATTTCATAGTTTATTCAAAACAAATCTGAACAGCTCAATGAAAAACACAACACAGGGGTGCTGAGGTGGTGCAGGAGTTAAACACAACCCACATATGAAGGCCTTCATCCTGGATGTGGCGTTAGGTTCGATTCCCTGCAGCATGTCTTCCCCCTTCTCTCATTACCCATTTTCCTGTCAATTCACTATCAAATAAAGGCCACTAGAGCCAATAAAACCTTTTAAAGAAAAACACAACAGTAAAGTGACAGAGTTTGTCAGCGTTCCCGTTGTAGCTGAAACCTAAACCCTAAATTATAGAGGGAGAAGCTCTCCATTCATCTGTTTCATCCCACAATACAAGAGTCATTATCTTGATTTATGTCATTATTACTCAGTGTTGCACTGGATATCTTATTACCCCAGGATTAATAAAAGCAGGTTCTTTGGGTTTGTGTGTTGTGTAAATATTAAAATAGTCTTGATGGCAGAAAAGAGCCTTTGTTCCTTAAAGCCACCTGGTTTTATCTGCTCATGTTCCCAGAGGGAGATGGGAGATAAGCTCCATTAATGGACTCAAGAACCAAAGAGAGCAACGCCTGCAAGAATAAAAGCCTCTCTCACATTACCACCCAAAGCTCTGGCAAAGTCTGCAGCACTGAAATCAGGCTGGACAGAGCAGAGGCCTCACTGCTGCAGCATGCATACAATTAGAACCTAGGGATGGGCAATAAATCAATAATAATCATCATAACAGACATCATCAACATCAATAGGTAATCTGATTTTACTGATCTCTGATCCAGAACCACAAAGCCTTCTGGGAGATGTAGGCAGAGGAAAGACTTTAGCTGCTCAGCCTCTCACAGCTACCTAAGAAAAGTAGATAGCATCAACTAACTCACTCGCTCTTTGGTTACCTAGCAACAACCTATTGAGTAACTTGTGCAGCAGCAGTTCCAGGTTTTGATGCTGTGGCTCAAAATTGCTTAAAAAAAAAAAAAAAAAAAGAACAACAGCATGGAATGAAAGGAGAAAATGAGAACAGCAGCTGGAGAGGAAGCTGAAGATAAAACAGGGGCAGGACAAAAAGCAGTCCCCCCCCAAAACACCCCTCCACCATCCAAATATCTGACAGAATTTCAGATATTTAAAAGAAAAAAAACGTATTGTTATTGACTGATATTAAACCCCTTATATTGTGATATCATCCAAAATAATGAAATAACATGTCAGAGCATGTTCTTTCATTATCCAATTAAAATATTCCAGAAAAATGTCAAAAAGAAAAAAAGGGGGAAACCTCTAATTTGTGAATTAGTCGAGCCTGGTGCAACTGCTGCGTAACTGCAGCTGCAGCAGGTTTGTGGAGCTGCTGCAGCCCAGAGAGCAACCAGATAGTGAGAGTTGCCAAGGGAGGTAAATACATGGTGTAGCAACATTTGGTGACAACTCTTTCCACACATGTACACAAAGATCAATGAGTCAAAGCCTACAATCTGGAGCCAAGGCCCCGCCCAGCATTACCCCTCCACTGCAAAACAATCAGCTCTTTCTGAGGTCCACTCTTTCATTTCAGCATGCAGTTACAGAGCTGGAGCCAGAGCGTGTGTAAACAGGTGCAGGGTGTGTGAAGCAGGTAAAACACAGCCTCCAGTCCTCACAACCTCACTGGAATGTAGAAGTCTGGTTCATATGTTACCGATTACATCCGACTGTTCCAGAACCCGCCGATGGTGGAGACAGTGGAGGTTTATCAGTCGGTTCAATTCCTGCTCCATCTGCCTCTGACATTGTGTCCTTGGGCAAGACACTCCACTCATGTTGCCTGCTGGTGGTGGTTGGTGCATGGCAGCCCCACCTCTGTCAGAATGTGGCTACCATCGATTAGCTTGCCGAATGTCGTGTGGCCTGTACTTGATAAAGCACTGTACAAGTACAAGCTATTTACAGGTCATGGAAGTGTCTCAGCTCCACTGCATTGTTGTTTTTGGTAATGCCAAAAAGTCGGCTTCATAAAAAGTTTCAATATAAAAACAGATCTTAAGAAATAGCAGACAAAAATCTACAATTGATGTCATCCAGAAGATGTTTCTGTGAAACATGGTCTCTGGTGTCCAGAAGATGATCTGTTAACATGACATGAAGGTCATGTCTGTGATACAGCAACGGACTTCAGTCAGAGGCTTCTTCAGATTAGCTGCAAGACTGACTACTACCAGAGACCCTCCCTGACCACAATAACTCTTTAAGATATTTAGATGATATGAGTAATGGCATTTAATTTCCCTTTGAGATCAATAAAGTATTTTTGAACGGAATCATCATCATTTTACTGTGAACATTTCACAACATTACCATCCTCACTTCTTTATTCCAAAACACAGCAAACAGTAGCGTTACACTGGAGAAAAACTGAATTTCTTATTGCGTTTTAAGCTGTCTGTGAATTAGTCAGGCATCCACATGTCTCCATCAGGTGCTTGATTTTGCAGTGGTAGCTCCCAGGCTCTGGTAGACATCAGCCCTCTGCTGTGGGGCCTCCACGCTCTTCAACAAACTGGTTTTGATTTAAAATATGTTTTATTGATGGGTGGTTTAGTGTTTTGCTCTGGTTGAGAAGAATGTTGTAGTATTCATTTTGAGAGGCTCAGTAGGTGTAAACCTACTGTGCATCATTTATCTGCCTATCTGTCAGGGAGGACACACAGATGAGACTCGGTCTGTTCAGTGTGTGAGTGTGTCGAAGGATGCAGAGAGATGTGTTTAGCGAGGCCTTTGCTTTATAAGGCCATGACACCAGCAGGTTTGCTCTGTGGTGTTCTTGCTTATCAGACCAGCTAATAATAGCAATACAAGTGGACCACTGCCTCTTCACCATGTAAGCTAGTTTTCCACTAACCACCCACTAAGCCAGTCACAGTAAGCTTTAATTAATTAATTGCACAATAAATTAAAATCTCCATTTGGTGAGCAGTCATTAAACAGATGCTCCCCTTTAAAGCTATAGCATGTAACTTTTATTTAAAAAAATTCTTACATATTTGTTAAAGCTGTCACCATGCTGAGACAGTTTATTATTATTGTTTTATTATTATTTTTAACTCCTGTCTTACCTTTCTAAGCTGAATTATGAATATTTTATTAAATGCAATTGTGGTTTCAGAGACTTCATAATCCGTTTTAATTATTGTTTATACATTTTGGACATTTAAATTGTTTTATGGTCTCTGTTAAGTGGTCTTTAGAAGGTAATGCTTTTTTATCTTTGAGATAGTGTACTTGCATTAATATGGCATTATTATTAAATTAGCTGAAAAGGGTCTCAAAATTATGGAAGCCCACTTCCGCCATGAAAGAAAAAATAAAAGAACAGGAAGTCATAATTTTGACTTTGAAAGTCATAATTATGAGAATCAGTCATAATTTCGACTTTCAAAGTCATAATTATGATATTCAAAGTCATAATTTTGACTTTCAAAGTCATAATTATGATATTCAAAGTCATAATTATGAGAATCAGTCATAATTTCGACTTTCAAAGTCACAATTATGAGAATCAAAGTAATAATTTTGACTTTCAAAGTCATAATTATGATATTCAAAGTCATAATTTTGACTTTCAAAGTCATAATTATGATATTCAAAGTCATAATTTTGACTTTCAGAGTCATAATTATGAGATTCAAAGTCATAATTTTGACTTTCAAAGTCATAATTATGAGAATCAAAGTCATAATTTCGACTTTCAAAGTCATAATTATGAGATTCAAAGTCATAATTATGAGATTCGAAATTATGACTTTGAAAGTCGAAATTATGACTTTGAATCTCATAATTATGACTTTGAAAGTCGAAATTATGACTTTCTATTTTTTCTGCCATGGCGAAAATGGGCTTCGATACAAAATGACATCCAGGAAAATGTTTTATCAGGACAGGCCTAAGGGGCATTGACAAAGCTTTGTGCCTCTGATTTATTGAATCTCAAATCATTTCTGCAGCTATCAGCTTTTTGTTGGTGCAGCACGCAAACTGAATGCTGAACCTCAGAACTGGTGCATGTAATAATCAGTTCCACGCCTAAAACAGCAGCAGCCTGCCAGAGAACATGCTGGGTGTGGGACTCTAATTACAACCCTGTCCCCGTTTGATCCCACCGACCTCACATCCACCCAGGCCCCAGGTTAGCACAGCTCCAGCTGTGTGCTGGGGTTAAAGCTACTGCTCCAGATGTGACCTGCAGCTGGCCTGGGGAATTATCTGCAGCTTCCTTCCAGCAGCCATGTGACAGCCACAGATTGGAAAGAAATATCTTCTAACCCCAAAAAGATGAAAGATCTCATTGTCTTGCTTGGTGGAGAGCTGGAGCACAGCTGCTTCTGCAAACATCTTCATCTGATCAAACTGTTCCTGTCATGGATGGTTTAGGTGGAGGGGGGATGGTGTTGATGGACAGCAGATAGCATCTAAACTGGGGGAGGTTATAGATGATGCTAACTCAGCTGCCAGTTGCCAGCAAAGTTCTGGCAGTCTTCCTCCAGAACCAAAGCCATCTACTGAGTTTTCTGGTTCTGACGGGCTTTAACAGAACCCTGGGTGGAGCTTTACGTCAGGGCCTGGTGACGGGCAGCAGATGTCCTGAAGTTCAGCTAGGCTGGAGTGGGGGGAGTGGCAAACGGTGCTAACTGGATTTACACAGCTTTGTACTATCTTGACGGCACGGTCCAGAAAGAGACCGTGCCGTCAAGATAATATGGCACGGTCAACGCACACACAAACCCACATGGTACCGCAGAGAACTTCAGCTGCTTCTAATACAGCTGGGACTGGGTGAACAACACTCCTTCTGTTCTCCATCAGTCTATAAACATTGTGTCATGGTTTGTGCCCAGAATAAACCCAACAGGACCAAACAACCTTAGTGATGGAAAACCACATTCAGACAGAGAGTCAGGATGTGATCACTGGCTAACAATTCAATTCAATTCAAGAATACTTTATTGATCCAAAGGGAATCTGAATGTTGTAACTCATATCATCAAAGTTCTTCAAAGAGTTTTGTGGATGATGATGGCTGTGAGCAGGAAAGACCTCCAGTAGAGGTCTGAGATACAGCAGATCTGAAGCAGCCTCTGACCAAAGCCACCGTTGTATCAGTGTGAGAAAGCAGAAGCTCAGGGTTTTATGAAATATCATTGTTTGCACACAAATGAATCCCTCCAGGAAGTTGCAATGGTAAATATAGCATATGGCACTTTTTCCGATCATTTTAACCACTTAAAGCGCTTTACACTGGAATTGCATTCACACTCACACATTTATACACCAATCGGTGGGCAATTTGGGGTTGGGTGCCTTGCCCAAGGGCACATCGACATGAGGCAGGAGGAAGCTGGAATTGAACCTACAACTTTCCGATTGGAAGACGACTACTCTACCCACACAGCCACAGTCGCCCCAATCACAACTGTTCGTGCAAATTCATAATTCGCAAATTTTGCATAGACTTAAAATTTTCACCAGTCATTGCAACTTTTCTGCAAATCTGACCAATCACCTCAATGTCTTATTATATATTCAATTCTTTCAACACTGAAACTCAGCTGAACTTTGACCAGTCACAATTTCCTTCTTATTTAACTTTGTGTTTTATGAAAGTAGAACTTGCCAGATGAAAGCATGTGATGCTACACTCTTACATTTGTCTTCTTTTTCAGTGTAAATGGTTCACGTTAACTTGAATGACCAATATAGAATTCTTCTTTTGCCCTTTGACAACTCCTCTGGACATGATTCTATTTAATTAAGGCTGCCATTTCAAGAAAGTACTGAAATGTTATTTGGATTTTAAATACTATGTTAAAATCCTGTTTATAATGGGAAGGTTATGTGCAGCAATTCCAACTTTTTTGTGAGATCATGTTATGGCAAAAAGAAAGATTTAAAGAATTTGCGACTTTGACCACATCGCTCTGAAAAAGCTTCAACAATCACAAAAAAACATCATCACCTCCAGGAGGGACTGACTGGCACATTACTCAAATCTAATGTTTCAAAGGTAAGATGGAGCTGGAGGAGCCCGTTCAGAAACAAACTGTCCTAAGGTCAACAAGGCTTTTACATAACCTTTTATGCAGTGTATGTAAAGTACTTGAATTGACTTGTTGTGCTATACAAATAAACTTTCCCTGCCTTTTATTTGCCAAGCAGAACTTCAACAGTTTACATACAATGCAGCAAATAGATTCTACTGGATGGTGTAGATATGAACACAGTAATCACACCAAGCTGAGACCAAACTCTACAGAGACCACTTCCAAATGCTCTCAGTAACTTCCACAGTTCTTCCTCTAGCCAGGTTTGTGTTGCTTTATGGGATGTAGTAGAGTAGAGAAACTTTCAAGACATCTCCTCAAAATCTTTTGGTATTCTGTTCTTTTGCTTGAAATAGGCCCCAGAATCACACTAATGATTTGATTGAACTGTGTTTTCTACTTCTTTAGAAGTTGGTTCTCCCCCCCCGGACATATCTGACCAATAAACAGACTGAACATTGTCACATGGTGTGTAGTGAGAGGGTTGGTTTCGCTTGGAGTTTTCTGTGGGTAAAGAGAACACGAACCAACAGAAAAAGTTACGAGTTAATTGATTTAAACCGCAGTTCTCCAACAGTTCTCCAAAACTGCATCCCAGAACCTTCAGAAAGCAGCAGCTAATACTCAATTACCCATGAAACAAAGTTTGTCCTGGTGAGGCAGCCGTAGTGGGTCAACAAAGTTTTATATGTAATAAGGAGGTGGATGGGAAACAAGGAGCTGAGAGTTAATAGAGGTCAAGGTTTAACACAAAAAGCAAGAAAAGGTGACTGAAAAATCCTGAACCTTTCCTGATTGGACTGGAAGCAGAGGAATGGTTTCTCTCCAGTGAGCCTTTATGTTTTCAATTAGTTACTGATGCAAATCTATGTTTATATAAGTATGAATACACTTAAAAACCAGCAAAATATTTCAGTGTAATTCCCACTGACCAACATGACCATTTCCTGTAAGGTATGATGAGGTTACAATGGAGGAACCACAAATAGACAACAGTTCAGCTGAAATAATCCGTTTTAGCAACTATTTATTATTGAGTATCATTATTAGCATTAATAACCCTACTACAACATATAGTTTGATCTGTTAGTGTTTACACAAACTAAAGTGAAAAACAGTGATTCCCTTGTTAAGAGCCCAATTCTGTTGGGAAGCCATGAATCCTACAATACTTCGACATGTACCACCCACCTAAACATTGCTGCAGACAAAGCACATCTCGCTATGGCAACCACACTCTCCAACAGCCGTTGCCTCTCTCACCAGGACAATGTGCTCTGCCACTCTGTGAAACTTGCTAAGTAATGGCACAAAGACAGCCATAAGGCCCCCCACGGCCTGCAGGCTGGACAGATTCTGGACAGAACCTGTAGGAAATGTTAGAACAAGCTTCACGACATAAACCCAACCCATCCTGGTGCAGCAAGTCAAGCCCTGCATGGTCCTAAGTCTCAGCAGGGGCTTTTAATGTTCTGGATAATCAGAACCCTGCTGACCCTACTGACATTACAGATCCTACAGCAGACTCCATGCTAGCAAATAGCAAAGTCTCAAAGGTCCAACATATTGGACCTTTGAGTATGTTGACTGGATGTCGAACAGTTGACACCCAGTCATGTGGTTGCCGAACGTTTGCATACACTCACACCGACTAGGAGTTTTATCTTCCTAAGGGACTATATATATATCAGATTATATATGATTATATATATCAGTGACGAGCGGTCAGGGGAGGCAAAGCCTCACCTATCGTCATAGAAAAATAATAATAATAAAATCATTTATATTGCTATTTTCACCCTGTGGTTTGTACTATAAAGTACCTATTTTTTACGTAGCTTAACCAATTCTGATTATTTTTTCTTCAAAATCGCTGGATTTTTGCATTTTCCCATTCAAATGCTCAGAAGCGAAGCCGGTGAAGCAGCAGGAAGTTGAGCCTCACCTGGGATTGCGCAACCTCTTGCTAACTGCACAGGCTGCCATTCTATGGGAGCAAGTTCGTCCTGTCTGTACGCCGGCAATAAAATGGCTAAAAAATATTTAATATATGGACTGATTTTCCATAATTTAGCTTATGTATATAATGTACAGTGTTTGTTTGTCACCAACTGTGTGTGTATCGTGTTTTGTGGGCGGAGGAGCGATCAGAAACGGCAGAGAACAGACTCGAGGTGAGGCAGGCAGTTCTCTTACCTCATGGCAGGGGGCGCTCATGATCCCAGATACAGTGACTCCACAACTGCAGAGTAAGACACAGTGAGCTAGCCATGGAGCTAGCCATACAGTAAATAAGCAAAGTACAGCGATATATTTGTTTCCTCTTCTCTTCCGACGTCAACATGAAAGACTACATTTCTACACTTAAACAGTTTTCTAAAGTGGATTTTCAATTGAAGCAGGAGATAATAACTAAAGGAAGACCAACACTGGAGCTGAAAGTTTTGCTTCGAGACAGTTTGATGATTCTTAAACGGAGTAGAAAGGATATGCCGAGGATAGACTTGGCTTTGGATGAACGGATATTTTTGTGCAGTATTAGCGGTGCATGGATTTCATTGATAAGTAAAGGTAAGACAGCATTAAGATGTTTTTGTTTAGTTTTTTAATGAAATGTGCATTTTGTGGGCTACAGTTTGGATGTCTAAGTAATTCAGTAAAGCAGAAGCGGTTTTTTTTGGTGTTAAATCCTAAAACATGTTGGCAGTTGCTATGGCAACGAGTCTGCGTGTAGCGTGGCGAATACCTTTTCCCCCTTGCTGTGGATCATAGCACGAAATTAATACCTACATTTCTAAGTTTCACTGAGTTAACACGGCTATGGATTACATGTAAAAGATTAGTCTTTTTGCCCCCCAGAGTTGTATGCCTGCGCGAAATTTCTGTACGTCAAATAACATACATGGCGTCTATATAGTCGTAAGTCAGTGCGTCACCAGCAATGAACCTCACCCCACGTCACTGATATACACACACGCATGCATGCATGCATGCATACATGCATACATACATGCATACATGCATGCATACAATATATTTCATGTTGAGCATATCCAATATATTTTATAGCATACCACTCTGTGCCAATATGAAGAGTGAGCCTCCAGTTCCAACCTGGCCTTGCAGGCTAATTCCCCCTGAGCCAATCAGATTGGATCATGAGAAGGAGGAAGTGCTACAGTTGCCTCAATTTTATTGAGATGACATGTTTCCAACAGAGGTTGACTGTTGACTTTTTCCAGAGCACAGAATGTTTTTGAAGTGCAGCTTATGGTTGATGACTGCAAAGGAAGAGATCTCACATGGCAAACCATTTACTTGGTGTCTGCATTTTTGTAATTCCGTGATTACCAGGAAGTATAAAGTAAACCTTAGTGGCTGCTATGTCTCCTCTAGTCTCTGCTCAGCAACATGAGCCCAACACGACAGTGGAACCTGCTAAGGCTCTCTAACAAAGGCTGCTTTCTACAGCCCAAATCCACACTCAGCACCCTCTACCAGACACAAAGGATTCCTTCTTCATCCTGTTCATCCTGCACATTCAGCTTCTCGCTCATATTTAAGAAGTGAGGACACACAGAGGCCAAGGAGTGTTTCTGGATATACAGGATAATTATGCTTCTGTCACTCAAGTCTGTTATGGGCATTTATACCGAAAACCCAAAGACAGCTGTGAAGCCCCTTATAACTGTCTCTTAAAGATGAAAGCACTGAAAGAATAAAAAATTAAGCCAAACTAATTGTAATATTTGCTGCAGTTTTTCTGAAACTACATTTAGTTTCAGAAAAATATTCAGATGTAAATTATAAAAAAAACAATATTCTTTATAAATTGATCACATGAAAGGCTTTGGATGTTTTGCGTTTTTCTCGCAGCAGATTTTGTGTAGAAGGATGTCAGTAGGTGGCCATCAACAAAACTCTAAAATAAAATAAAAGCTTTGATTTTATTTAGTCATTTTTATTTGAGCAACTGTTTCAGAGTGAGCTCCACAAGAACCATGAGAAGGTCCTTGCTTTCCTTCTAAGCAGGGAGCTTCAGGTGTGGAAGAGGAAACAGAGGAGCCGTTTGTCAGGAGGCTGATCCAGAGAAAAACACGTTTCCCCGTTCTGCATTCTTTGGTGTGTTTATCACAGAAAAAAGCACAGAGCGGACAGCAACACATATTCAGATCATGAGACAAGATGATTCAAGATATTTAGGTGACAATAATAATATAAAATAAATAAGTATTTTAATTCAGATCATCTTCAAAGAGTTATTGTGGATGGTGATGCTGTGGGCAGGAAGGGTCTCTACTGGCAGTCAGTCTTGTAATGAAACTTCTGACTGAAGCTTCTTCCTGTATGACAGTCATGATGGTCATGACATGCTAGCTTGTCAGTTTCTGGGCAGCAGAGACGATATCCCTGAGGACACACTGTTGGTGTCCTGGGTGACACCAAATGTCTCTCTGTGTTAGCAGAGCAACCAAGAGATTTAGAGTCCTATAAACCTCTGTCTGCCTTTATGGTTAAAAAGCCGGGCAGAGAGATGTTGGAGTAGAAGGTATGATGATCCTTGATCATCATGATGGATGGAAGAGTTGGTTGGAACTTCCTCTTCCTGCTCAAAAATCTACAAAAAAGAAGAAACCAGAAGCAACACAACAGAGCCACACCAACATGCTGCCACCATAATGCACCAATCCAACTGGATTTTAAAGATGCTCTAAACAGTACAATCTTATACTTCAAGGTATTTTAGATTTAGAAATAGAAAACGTTGAAACACCCCTTTACTATAGCACCAAGAGAAAGCTCCAATGCAGATGAATGTTTTATTGTGTCCCAGTGGATAAAAATCATTAAAATCAATTTCTTACTAAGGCCAACATTTTCTTGTTACCAACTGCCCCAGTCTACTGTTTAATGCTTTTTAAGCCCAGTGGAGTGAATCACTTTTCCTACCAATTCATATTAATCAACTCTATCTATTTAAAACAACTCAAGAGCTACTTTCTATTTTCCTACAAAATTAAAGCCTGTGCATAAATTCAGGGACAAATTTTTAAACCACTCATCTTCATGTTTGGGGCTCCTGACAGTTAAGTTTTTTTCTACTGACAGTCATGGTGACAGAGCAACTGGACAGGCTTTTGCAACACAGACTTCCTTTTACGTAGAGATAATACCTACACAGGGCGGTGCAGTTTCTTGATAAAAATGAAAACATTTGTGACTGACCAAGAAAATCATCTTCTGCGCCATTGAATATAACAATTAATACAATAGATTAAACAACACTTAACTCTAAACATTCACCACACCATGACTTCTCCTCTCTCTTGCTTCATGAGGCCTGCATCAGCGTCGCAGCCAGGTCACACAGTGTGCTGCACACATCGCCATGACATGTGATGAAAACAAACTATGAGCAATGAGCATGTACTCTGTGTGTCTTTACCCCCACTCCTTTCTTTTATTACATTTATTCACAAATTAAATCTAATTTTAAATTTAATAAAAATGTCTGTTGCAGTGCATTACAAGTGAGCAAAGCTGTAAAAAACAAACAATTCTCACCAACAGACTATTGTCCAGGGTAAAGAGCCATTCAAAAGCATGGGATCATTTGTGAACGTCACATAACTTTTTTTAGCAGATTGTTTCACCAAAGGCCTTTCATAAAGTAGCTCATGTTTTAACTGCATCTTGCTTGGATTACTGAACTGTGTGCTGGACTCAATAAATCCTCAGCTCAGAGGAATGAAAGCTGTTCAAAGTGCCGCTGCACACCTTCTGACAAGACTAATGAGCTGGACTGAGAAGCAGGTCTTTATATTGGGATTTCAAAATTTGACTACCAGGACAGAATGACAACGAGAAAAGATTTAAATGTACGAAGATGTTATTCCATCTGCGTATGAATAATGTACGGTTCCTCACTCAGCTGCATCCATGTCTCTTAAGTGTAAGAGCTTCAGGCCCTTCAGCTGAAATGGATTCCATTTCATGGAAGATTGGAGCCATGTAGGTTTTATTTTAATCTACTTCTAAGAACCTCAATATGAAATTCTGTCCATGAAAAAATAAATGGCTTAGATTTTGTTTGCAGTTATTAAGCCCCACAAAGTGAAGAAACTAGTTATGTAATCTCTATTAGCCATGGACAGCTATGAGATTCTGATGGTATGAAAACTTTACACTTCGCTTTCTAGATGTAAACTACATTTACAACATGTGTGTAATGAAACGACCGTAACAACATTCTTTGCTTTTCATGCCATTAATAATACCACTGTGTTTAGTGTGGGAGCTCCAGGTGAATGTGGTTGGACATCAGCCTCAAACCTCTTGAAGGTCAAGCGTCCACAGTAAATCAACCACCAACTCCTATTATGCACCAGAGTCACATCATACAAGTGAATCCACTGAGATCATTGGGTATGTGAGCTTTAAGAACATGAAGTTGTGGTTGTAGAACCAAACAGGCATGAAGCAGAGCTCTGTCTAGTTTCTTATACAGACTGGATGTCCTAATGTATTCAGAGCTTTAAAGGTAAAGTTTTTGAGTTGCAACATCAGCAAGTGACTGACTGCATCCGATTCTGCTGATCAACACATCTCAGATCATAAGGACACTGGATGATGATAATTTTTAGAACAGCGCTTTCTCTCAGTGATTCTCTCTGGTTCTGGGTGCTGTGTAGCTAGAAGGTTTTTTGCTGTTACTTGTTTACTTTCGGCCAGTTGTTATGATATATAACCATGGCAACAAGGTATTATTTTTACTACCAGGGGCAGCTCAAATCATACCTGAACTATGACCCCAAATCCCAGGAGGTGGAATGGAGGCTTCGTGGATACAAAGAGAGATGAAGGAAGTTCAAAACATCTCTTACATTTATCGTAACGATCAAGGATCATTTCCCAGACTCTCTCTGCTCTGCCTTCTAACCATACAATCAGACAGATTTACAGAGCAGCAGCAAAGCAAAAGACATGGATTAGCCGAGCCGCCAACAACAATATTATATCCAGGACATAATATTGTGGAACATCATCTCTGCTGCCAAGCTGAAGATCTGTTAACATGACAGTAATTAGACATGAGATCTTTCCTGCCTACATCATCATCATCCACAATGACTCTGAACATATTTGGATGATGTGAGTTATGACATTTAATTTTCCTTTAGGATCAATAAAGTACACCTGAATTGGGTGGCTGTTAGGTGTACTAGATATTTCCCTTAAAAGAGCAGCTGTAGACGTGGTAGGAAACAAATGCCTTCTTCTGATGACCAGAGGATTCCTCTAACATGAGAACATGTACTCTTACAAAAAAGTAGTTGGGTTAAGACGTTCAACTTCACTGAACCACTGAATTATGCGCTATGATATCAGAGTTTTAATCCACCAGAATGAACAAATTATTTAGCAGACATAAGAAGTGTTCAAATAAATCAATGACGGCTCCTCAGGGGTTCATCTATAAAGAGGAAACACATGGTGACAACCTGAATGGTCATTGTAAGACTCTTAGAAACTAATCTCCTTTAATTGGATAGTGAAGGCTTAGAATCAGTGCTGTGACTGATTGTGATGAGCATCATTATAGTGCACAGTGAATGGTGCCGCCTGAGGACCTCACTACTTTTTGTATCCCACATACAAATCATGGAGAAACAGTCTGATACATTACTGAATAGAAACACATTGTACACCTTTAGTAAGAAGATTCAGTTCAGTTTAATCATATACAATATATACATCATCTTTAGGCATTTTATAAAAACAGCACAATTCAATCCAGACCCACAATGCTGTGCAGTTCTGGATCGAAGTTCAGTGAAATGATCAACATTTCATTTTCTACCGATATTGATTTATCACAATAGAAATTATCTTTTTATTGTCCAGCCCTAGATGAGCACCGGCAGTTGAACATGTCTGGAGTTAGCACTGTCACAATAAGCATTAACTCAATAACTCACATGATAATGTAAATAATTTTAATAATTTCCTTTATTTATTGTTGTTCTCTTTTTCTCTCTCTCTTTCTACCAAAACCAGATGACAAAAGTCTTCAGTCCGGAGCTTCGTTCTCATCTAGCCTTTTTTTTGCAGGACGATTGTTTCCAGAGATTCATTTTTCATTTTTTGTTGTTTCTGTTTAATTTATTTTGGATATTTAAAATGTCTTCCAGTTCCAGTGTTAAATGTTTGTTAGGATTTAAAGTTTCTTGATCTTTGAGATTGTGTTCTTACATTATTATACTGTTACCATTATATTGATTGAAAATATTGTAATTTATCGCAATAACTTCTGGGATAATTTATTGCTCAGTAAAATTTGTCATCGTAACAGGCCTACTGGGAGTTAATGACATGGAAAACACACAGGCTCAGCATGACTGTGGAACCTCCACATGGTACACTCTGGGTCGTCCACATGTTTGTTTCCAGACTCAACATGCCGACTGGAGGCAGTGGGAATTTGACATGCAAGTCATCCTATTTCTGCTGCTGCCTCACGCAGACACCCCTGAGCAGAGCACAAACCCTGACTGCTGACGTCAGAGACAGGTTAGCAGGAGTAATCCTTTGGTCAGGCTGGTTTCTTAAGACTGGGCTCAGGTACCGTAATTCTTCATGTTAGACCCTGAAAGGTTATGGTTCATCAAATGTTCTCTTCATGTCTCCTTACACTACATAGCTGCTAACACTTTTCCTACCACCATTACTAAATGTAGGCAAGCAGCCCCCAGGCCGAAAAACTGAGTCATTCCTCTGACCGTTTATTGCACATCACCTGAAAGCAACGGCACTTCCAGTCACTACTGTCCCCGTGGTTACCCTCCAGCAAATCAAATGGTGAAGTCAAAGCATATTTAGCTGTAAATAGTTGTTGAGGAATCCAGAAACACTCTGCGTCGCCCCAGCCAGCTGAATTAAACAGCTGCTCTGAAGCAGTCTGTTTTGTGGCAGTTTCCACACAGGGCAGCACACAGCACACTGGTCCGTTTCAAACCAGCATTCAAAATCACACTTCTAATAAAATAGACCATTTAACAGAATTATTCACAAAGCAGTTTCTCAGTGGTGGACTGCGCAGAATCAGAGAAGCTAAAAGAGAATGCAAATGACCAGAGAGTGGCTGCCAGGCGCATGAAAGCTTAGAGAGCTCTGAAAGGCCCGGCTACTCTGGCTGCTCCGGCTGCTCTGCACGCCACTGAGGAGACTTCAGGATTAGGACGTTGACTCAGCAATGCAGCCTTGTGATTCCCATTAACTGAGTTAGAACTGCAGATTGGAGCTGGCGCTCTTTCAGTGCTCCTTAAAATAAAAGGCTATTGTTTACCCTCCCCCAACCCTCCACCCTTCTGGATATTAAACTGCAAAGAGTGCGGAGGCCACACGGTTAAAGCACTGTTAATGTCATGTGTGCCATGATCATTGAGAGCCAATAAAAATGATAGTTGGTAGAGAAACGTTTGACTCATTTATGACCTGCACCACTAATGGGGAAGCCAGCTGATGGCGATGGCCTACAGTTCTCCAGTGGACGATCACCGATACCCTCAACAAGGAGGATGACAACAAAGGTCACTGATAAAACAAGATGGTTCTGGTTATAGACTGGTGTATCCAATGATTTTAAAAGAGAAGCTTTATTCAGTAAATCATGTCAAAGGATCCCAGACCAAGTCCAGATACACTACAGTAGATGGACAAGCTTGTCAGCAAGTCCACATTTTGTAGGAAAAAACATTTCTTGTTATAAATCCTATTTATATCTAAAGGTGTTTTAACACCTGAAAGTTCAGTAAACTCAGTTCGATTTGGGTAAAAGTAATTTCCAGCTGCTGTGGTTCTTTTTCACATTGCACTGGGTCATAACAACCAATCCGTTTGAGCAACCTGTTCCCCCTTTCGCCTGTGGTGGCACTGCACCAAGAACCACTGAAAGAAACAGCATGAAAACCTCTGAAGAAGACACTGAACACAACTTCCTTCGTCACAAAACCAAATGGAATGACATCAGATTGTAGCGGTTGTAGAATTTCTCTTTTGTCTTTGGTAAAAGACCATGTTCCACTTCTCCTGCTAGCATTAGACTCATGTGTTTCTTTTTGGTTACATTTACCCATTATGCCCTGCACTGAAGTCTGCTTTCTGCTTTTAGAGTGGTGTCTGGTCTGCTTTTATTCACACTGCATTTGAACCACGCCAGAGTTCACTTAAACCAAACCCATACTGGAGTTTGTAGGTGAACCAGAGTTAGCTTTTATGGTCGAGATCAGAGTTTGATTCACATTCACTCCTCCCCAAACCGGACTTTCTAGGCAGAAGGACCGATTGATTAAAGCGGACTATGCAGGGCTGGTGTGAAGGCATCCTAAATTAACAGAAGTAAAATTTTGACATATATAGCCCTGTGTCCTGGATCTGTTTAGTATACAAACTTTTTCAGTGATATCCCAAAGTATTGATGTGCATGTATCAGTTGCTGCTTATAGCCCTCATGTCTCTCCGCTGAATCATCCCAGACAGAGTCAGGAAGCATACCAACATTTCCTTTTCCAGTTCAAGCCAAGGAGGAGGAAAAAATGAGCATTCTGCACATTCTGTATCCAAGTGACCTGCTTGCTAGCAGAGACACAAGTTGTCTGTTCTTTATGCTGCAGAGCTATAATTCCCACTAATTCACCACTCTCGCCTCCACTTTCTGTTTATTTTTGAGCTGTGAGCAGAAACATTCATTGGCGAGCCATTTCACAGCCCTAAAGTGACAGGAGACGGGTTTTGGACGTGGTGGCCACAGGATGTCTGAAAATAGCAGAGTCTGACCACATACTGAGCTCTCTGAAAGGCCTCTACAACCTCCACTGCTGCTCAACCTTCAGGCTTTGGCCTTCCTGGAAAGTCTGGGGTGGATTCAGCGGCCATGGCAGCATGTTTTCCCAGCCGCAGCAAACTGAGCACAGCTGTTCTCCGACAATCACAGAAACTGTCACCAGTTGGGATTTTAGGGAAGCAAACACACACCGGCCTTCAACATTTTGGGTGGAAATGGTTCCTGCATCGCCTGCTGAAATCCCTAAAGTCATTTCCACACATGAACACTGGAGACGATGAGGAGGATGTCATGATCTGTTGTGGATGCTTCAGTCACTGATTCCCAGACAACAAGCTTCACAGCTGGAGATTTCCCGATAGAAATGAGCTCTCCCTGCAGGAATGTGGAGAGAGACGTCGGTCTAACCTTGATCCTCTCACACCGGTGGGAAGAAATTATGCTGAACTCTAAAACCTTCTATCTCAATAATTCAGACCTTTAATAACTCATATCCTGATATTTGATCATAGATGCCATCTAAATGATATGCTGCAGGCGGAGCAGAGTGAGGCCTACAGTTCACATACAAAAACCGAGCATGGAACTTTAAGTCAGTTAATTTGATTAATTGATTATTGAAATAATTGTCAACTTTATTAATTAATTTATTAATCGATTAATCGCCAACTACAGTGAGCTAACTCAAAAAAAGGTAATTTGCTGAAAGATCAACACATCGAGGCAATTAAGCCAAAACTGCTCATTTTTCTTTAACCAATTAATCTTCAGAATAATTGTTGACTAAAATCAGGGGTCCCCAAACTACGGCCCGCGGGCCGGATTCAGCCCGCCTCCTCATTTGGTCCGGCCCCCTGAACAATACCAGAGAGCATTCAGTGTTTTTTTTCATATATATGTGGATTTTTCTTCAACCACCAGGGGGACTCTTGAGCAGATATGAAACTTAGTTTCCCTCAATGGAATATATACTAGTCAGTACCAGTCACCGTTTCGCTCACGGTTTTTTTCCATTTGCATTCTGGGTAAAAATCTATCTACAAACGAGAATATGTCGTCGGCAGCTACCCCCCCATCCCGTCCCTCCACCCCCCCCCGTCAAAAAAAGTTTTCTAAGGTTTATTTCTCGAAAAACTAAGACCGGCCCCCGACCAGAAAAGGGAACAGTTATGTGGCCCTCGCAGGAAAAAGTTTGGGGACCCCTGACTAAAATGATCGTTAGCTGCAGCCCTAGTAGTGTATGCTAAAAAAATTTTGAAATTAAACTGCATCTTCCCTTCATTATATTTGTAACAACAAATTTAAGAAAATCTAATTTAGACAAGTGTGTGAAAACCACAGAGATGAGAGGAGGATGTCACTGATAAGCAGCAGAGCGAGCAGACGGATGAGGATCTCCTCTCTTCCTGCCAGAAAAGTCTCTCTCTACAGCTACACTTTTCATCATAGGCTTCGGTCAGAGCTCTCTTCAGATTCACTGCTACACTGACTGGTACTGGAACCTCCTGCCCACAGCATCACCATTCACGACTCTTTGAAGATACATGCATGACATGATTGTGACATTTAATTTCTCTTTTGGGGTAACTAGAGCTAACAATCTGACCTGCAGCCCACTCCTCTCATTCATGACAGTAATTACAAAGTGCCTGGGTACTTAAAAGAGGCACAGCACAAAATTTTAGTCAGGATTTCTAGACTCAGTTCATGAGAAAATTCATCATCAATATGAGAAATGAAAGCTGAGACTTCAGTCTCCCATGGAGACGGAGGCGAGGAGAGTCAGGGATGGTGTCAGCAGGATGAACCCAGAGATAAGAGCGTGTCGAGGCATCGCTCATCAGTGTGTGGGTGGATGACTTTATCCGCCGTGTCGGTGTTTATGCTAACTAGCCTGGTTGTGTTGTGGTAAAACTGTAGCTTAGCAGAGAAAAAAGTGGAGGATGTGAGCAGCACTAAGCCCCACCTCCTGCCTCTGATTGGTTGTTTCTGAGCGACTGGTGTATTTCTGCAGACTGGAGTAGGAGAACTGGGAGGAGGCAGAGGAATTGGATTTTCTTTCACAAATGATTGTTCATTTGTGAACAATTTTCACAAATGATTTGTTTTATGACGAAATAGCAATTTTAACCAATATGTAAAAAAACACAAAAAGACATATTGTGTATAAAATATGCATCCTGCAGCATTAGCCAAAAAGTGTGAGTGAAAGGTTTTGATTGATTGCCAGCTAAGCGTTCCCAGCCTCTAGTGTGAACTTCCTCTCTGGATGCTCTGGTGATGTTCAGGAGGGAATCATGTTTCCACAACGATCTCTGACGTCAGGCAGATGACGTGTGGTGAGCCTCAACTGAGTACTTATGGCAGAGCTCCAAGACTCTGTGTTGTAATGTCAGCATTATCTCCATGGAAATCAAAATGGTAAATACTGTTAACGACGTGAAAGCAGCGGGGGTTAAGCAGTGGTGCTGCAGCATGGCAGAAACTGAGTTTTTCCTGGAGAGCAGTCATCACTCACACGATGCAGCTCTGTTCCCCAGTCATTAGCTCATGTTTCGGGCCATTAATACTTTTTACAAACTAAACTACTTCACTGGAAATGAACAACTGTAAATATTAGTTTAGAAGATAAGAAGATAAGGATGGAGAGAGTGAACAGTGAGGGATAAGTAGTTGAGTTAAAAAGGTCCAACATCCGAGATACAAAACCTCCAGATCCTCCAGGACAGAATTACAGCCTTAGGAAGAAGCATTCACCCCTTTCACTTTTACTATCATCACTCCTAAATGTTTAAGATCAATCCAATTTTAATTTCAGACAAAGAGAAGCCAGGTTACATCTTAAAATGATGAATTCATTCAAGTAAAAAAGTTCCCCAAACCAACCCAGGTCTATGAGAAAGATGAACAATTATGTTAGTAATCCATTATTCTGATGATTACTTAGATAAAATTTGGGCAAATTCAGCAGATTTTTCATTTTACCACTTACGTTTACTTCTGCAACATTAGAAATGCATTGAAAGATGTAAGTAAACAAATAATTGAATCCCATTTTTAACTAACAAAAGCAACATTTTATTGCCTGAAATTCAGTAAAGAATTACTTTCTTTGAATGCTTGATAAGCAAAGGATGAATTTGTAGCAAAGGATAAATCTGCAGCTACACGATCCTAACATCATCATGTGAAAAGCTCAAACCTTTCATCACAGCGTAGGGCTGATCTGGACTAACAGATGAATCGTTCGAAAGCAAAAGGTGAGTAAAAAGCTCTAGAAAAAAACTCTACTGGATGGAGGTAAAAGTATTCCTACCTCATAGGACCAAACACACTGGACTTTGGCGAACCTCCTCACACACCGGCCCACCTCCACATCCTCGTGGGTGGTGTACATCTCCTGCAAGCATTCACGGATGTGTGGCACCATCCTCCTCAAAACCTCACGGCTCATGATGACACCAGGACCTCCCATGCAGAAGTTCTCTCCAGGTTCCAGAGCCAGCTTTCCGAGCTCATCCCGGGCTCCCATCCCAGTCTGGCCCAGGAAGATGGCCTCACTGCTGTTGAGGCTCCGCAGAAAGCTCTCCAGCCGCTCGCTCTTGATGTACACATCGTCGTCGGCCCTCATGAACCACTCGTACTTGTCCAGGTAGTGGTCGTGCATGTACTTTAGCATCATGAAGGACTTCTTCTGAGGTGGGTAGGAATCATCCACATTCCTCAAAGCCACAATCGGGATGGGGATAGAGGTGTCAGAGCCCTCACTGGAGAAGAACTCCACCCTACCTGGGATGGTCTGGGCCCAAGTTCTGGAAACGAGACAAACACAGATACAAAGTGAGACAGAGCTCAGAGAGCAAGAGCTAACATTAAGATGTTTGGCTTCACATGGGGGTGACAGAGACTAAACAACTGAAACTTGAAGTTTACATATCAAATGAAGGTTATATGTAAACTTCAATGGTTACGTATAACTTTCAAGTTCAGTTGCATAGCACATTTCAGCAACAAGGCAATTCAAAGTGTTTTACATCATAAAAACATCATAGAGTCTTCATCATAACAGATCAGACCAGAACCAGAAGACCTGAAAGATCTGGAATGTTGATACAACAACAGATCTTTATTGTATTGTGGTGCTAAACCGTTAAGTGATTTATAAACCAACAGCAGTATTTTAAAATCTATTCTCTCAGTGAAGGACTGTAGAACTGGGTAATGTGCTCCATCTTTCTGGATTTAGTGATTTTTTTATGCAGACGTATGAAGACATTGTTTCAGTAATCAATGTGACTAAAGATAAACACATCAATGAGTTTCTCTAGAGCTTGCTGAGACATTAGTCCTTTAATCCTGGAAATATTCTTCAGGTGATAGGAGGCTGATTTTGTAACAATATTTATGTGGCTCTGAATGTTCAGGTCAGATTTCAAGCCTGATCTCTAGTTTCACCTAGTTTCAACTGTGGAAACTAGTTTAACTCTAGATCGTCAAGTGCAGAGCTTGCTGATCCACTTTGCGATAACTCTGGATCGTCCCTCTGTATGTCCAAAGATAATAACTTCATGAAAAACACATCCTCCTTTTTTCTCACCATCTGAAATTCAATCACTCCAATCTCCTCCTATTTCAGATCAGTTAGAATGACCTACACCAAGGCTTTTAAAACTGTGGGCTAAAATTAGCAGGACGAGCCCCTGAAGACTGGAGCTGGAGACCCCTGTTCTAAAGTCTTGCCTCTTCAGGAGAGAAGGAGTTCACCTACAGGCTAATGCTATCCACATTCCACCAGCAGCATCAGTAGGTTCATTCAGTTCTCCTCTGGGTGTTGAGATGTGGTGACCAACTGGCCTCCTTTTTATCAAACTTTAATTAGCCTATTAATTCTTTATCAAGCAGCCAGGTGCTACAGGCATTCACATATCAGACAGACTTCAGAAGCTGGAATCAGGAACTGCTCTTGTTCCTGTGAGACAAACTGTAGCTCACACTCTTCACTTTCTACAACTCTGGTTTGTCCACAACAGTGGATCAGTCTAGTTCTGCTGACTCTGTAGCACAGAAAACTCAAATCCACCTGAATGGCAGAGATCAAACTCCCACCAGAAGGTGGCGCCAACAACACAAAGGAGAAAAAGAAAGAAGACTCATCCTCATACACATTTTACCAATGAGGGCTTCCATGGTCCACTGACCCCAGAAATGATAACCTCACAGCATTAAACATGCAAACTGAACAATGAGTAGGAATTCATCCATCCATCCATTTTCTTTACACCCTTGTCCCTTGGTGGGGTCGGGAGGGTTGCTGGTGCCCATCTCCAGCTAACGTTCCAGGCGAGAGGCAGGGTACACCCTGGGCAGGTCGCCAGTCTGTCGCAGGGCAACACAGAGGCAGACAGGACAAACAACCATGCGCACACACCTAAGGACAATATAGACAGACCAATTAACCTAACAGTCATATTTTTGGACTGTGGGAGGAAACCGGAGTACCCGGAGAAAACCCACACATGCACAGGAGAACATGCAAACTTCATGCAGAAAGACCAGGGCTGGGAATTGAACCCAGAACCTTCTTGCTGCAAGGCAACAGCTCTACCAACTGCGCCACTGTGCAGCCCAGTGGGAATTCAGTTCACTTCTAATAAACACACATAAACATATAAACGAGGTCATAACAGATGTGTTTCATTACACACACTACAAACCATTAGAAGTTCAAGTAAAAGCTGTATCTGTGGATCTGAGTAGGGCTGAAACTATTAACCTCAATGAGTCAGTTATTGAAATAATCATCAACTAATTTAGTATTAAGTAAATTGATTAATCATTAACTGGTGCACACAGACTCAATAAAGGGCTGTTTGCTAAAAGAACAGCACGCTCAGAGCAAACCAAAACTGTACAACATATATACTTTTTGTATTTAAGTTGAAAAATATGTTTCACCCAGAACAGAACACCTCAAGTTGCAGTTTCAGCTTCTCCTGGTTCATATTCTGCTAAAAAAAACAAACACACACACACTTTACTATCCAATTATTAATCTGTTAATCGAAAAAACACTCAACAGATCAGCCACACTATGCCGATGTTCAGTCCACTAGCAAGGCCTGATGTTGATGTTAGAAGGATGTTTTTAGCTGAAGATGCTTCCTTTGCTACAAATGATCAGGTGTTCACTAAAGGAATGCTGTTTCTGCTTTTTAGGAAATTAAAGCTTTACTTTATTTAAAAAATGATCTAAATTTGTCTATTTTCATCTTTTAATGTATTTATAACCATGTAAGTGGTTAAATGAAAAAGCTACAGAATGTGCCAATTTTTATCTGATTAACTGATTGATCACCAGATAAATCAACAGAATTATTTAATATAATTTAGTTACTGACCTGACCTCATTGTTGCTTTCTTGTCAACTTCCAGCCTTTCTATTAGTATCATCCCATTTTCAAGAAGAATTTCCAACTCAGATCTTAGAAATTCCAACATTTGAGTTTAAATGGAGCCCAGCATGTGAGCTGGTAGAGAGAGTTAGTGGATGTGTTCTGGGCCTTATTTTGTGCAAGAAGACATTGGAAAATCAGTTAAGGCCTTAAAGGGCCACTATTATGCAAAAATCACATTTTGCATTTTTCTGTGCTTCCATTTTGGTATCTCCTGCTTCTAGAAACAGTCCAAGAGCAGGAAAAATGAAATAAAATAAACACCCCATTGATGGGAATAAGTAAATGTCCTGCTGGTGTTTGCAAAACAGCCGGTTTCAAAAACCTCTAAACCGTTATCACAATTTGTTACCTAGCAGGAGTCCTAACAAAACTACCAACAGAACAGGCAGGATTTACCAAAAGACTTGGACTGTTCAACACAAATCTGGAAATGATGGTGATCGAAGTACATAATTATGTGTTTTGTATTGTTGTTCGGCATGAACATTATTTGTCAGTTAGCATAAGCTAACATTGTTTTTCAGATGTTGAGAGAAGTGCTTGTCCTCTAACCTCGCAAAAATATATACATAAAACAGATTGTAATTGCGGGAAAAAAGTTTTTTGTGCTGAATTATTGAGCTTTTGGGTCTGAGGCAATAATGTAAACGCTGCGTTGGGAGGGCGTGACCAGCAGCAGCTCACTTACATAATCGTGAGGTACAATCCACTGATCTATTCCAGTGGAAGCATAATAGTGGACCTTTAACCAAACATTATTAATAACCCTTGAATGATTTGAAATGTCCTCCAAGCCTGCAAATGGTGGGTCCATTTTATTATTACCCATCTTATTTAATCATCCCCTCCTCTGTTCAGCCATCTGTGCACCTTTGTTTCAAAAAGCTAAATATTTCATCTCGACAATAAAACTAGTTTTTAGCAATTAAAATCGCCACTTGCTTTTGAAGATGTTGCTGAGAACTCTGTGAGCTGAGATCATCCAGTCCTTCACATTCTTTTCTACAGTGATGCTGTGGAGTTTATCAGCTGCTTTATTCTAGTACAAACCAGTAAACACATGCTGCCAACTGAGAGTTGAAATTGCACCAGAAACCATATGCAAATTATGCAATAGCAAAAATGCTGTTGAGTTCATGTTGCAATATGACATGAAGTCATCAGAAATGTAAGTTCCTTCTGCACATTGTGTCGAAACGCCTGTAGTTTAATATGTTACATAGAATCAGGAGTTTGAGTTAACAAATACAAAACAATCCCATCTAATTTACATTATGTGAAAAGGGGAATAAAAATGATTAAGAAAACAGAGCATTGTGTTCCAGTAACAACTCATGAAATCAGCTGGAAGACTTCAGGATTAGTAGCTTCTTGGATGACCGATTAAGCAACAGAAAGTGTTCCATATTAAGAGTAACAGTACAGAATTGATTAAAGCAAAATTCAGAGTTCTTATTTAATTTGGCTAAAATCAAGATATATGAGTATCTATTTTGGACTACATATTTGAACGTCCAACTCCAGACAGGAGGAGTCAGTGTCTTAGCAGTCATGAACCTTGCTGTCAGATGGAGACTCTAGACCAGTTGAATGGTCTCAAACTGCTTTGCTGGAGCCCCAGAATACAACTTTTAGAAGTGTCTCTTGTCCAACACACTGGAATTAAATGGTGAAACTGCCTCACCAGCACGCAGTCAGGTGCTACAGAGCTCTGCTAATGAGCTGATATTGGAGCCAGGTGTGCTGAAGCAGACAGAGATCCAGACACCGACCCTGTGGGACTGGAGTGTGAGACCACTGCTCTACAAATTATGAATAATAATTATTTTCTTTATTTTGTGTTTAGATTCTGTTGAAAAATTGCTGGTTTAACAACTTTTGAGTTTGATTTCAATGCTTGGATTTATTCTTTTTTTATGACAAATGACCAAACTAAATAACTAAAGTACAGCAAATAAGATGGTGCTTCAAATGGTGTCTCCAACCAGAAGGGTGGAGACACCATTCTGGTGTCTAAACGATAAGTCTAATCGTTTGGGGTCCCTACAATCTAGGGTCGCTCCTGTTTGGAAAAAGTTGAAATATTCATGTAAGCTTAAGAATAAGGATGACCACCATCTGTGTCATCCTCATCCTCTGTTTAAGCCTGTCAGCCATCCATAGTGCTGGCTCATCAGCCCTCTCCGTACCTGTGTGCTGCCACGGCCCGGCTGTTCAGGTATTTCTGAGCCGTCATCACACCCACGAATAGAAAACTCTTGGAGCTGGAATCCGGCTTCACCGTCGTGGGGGAGCCGTCCGCCTGCGGTGCCCACAGGACTCCTCCGCGTTCGTTCCTGAGCCCCCCGTGGAGCCCGCAGGCGGCGGGGTTGGCTTTGCGCTTCTGCCCGGCTCTTTTCAGCTCTGTCGCCTTGGGTAAGATGAGCCTGGAAGCCAGCGTGAAGCCGACCACCAGTCCCAGCAGAACACTAAACCATGCTCTTCGGCTTCGACCTGCCATTCCCCCAAAACTTAACCAGCTCGTCGGAAAATGCTGTCTGGTTCTAAAACAGCGGTTCTCGAAGAAAAATGTCTAGGAAATAAAACCCAGGCAGTAAAAGACGGCAGCTAAAAACGGCTCGGTGAGGTTCCAGTGGCTCACACACACAGTCTAGGAGCAGAAAAGCGCTTTTCTTCCAGATGCCCACGTAGCATCGCAGCAGACTCCTCGAAGCCGCTACCTGAAGCTCCGAGCCCTGCCGCTGCCCGCCCCGACCAGCCAGCAGTCCTCCACCGTCCACCGCAGGGGAATCACCGCCGAGCGACGAAGGTAGCGGCTTGCATTGCAGCGAGGATCCTGTCAGGTTTGTCCCCAGCACGGTAGCTGGAATGTCTGACAATCCAGATCGCTGATCTCGAAGGGTTTAACACTGGTTTGACCCAAGTGCGTTTCCGTAGAAATGTTCCGACGCAGCGTACCACGTTTTACCGGAAATCCTTTCTTAACCACCGGAGTTATGTGCAGTACATCTAATGTAGGGTTTTAACTGTGTCGATGATTATTAAAATGTGAGCAGAACCCCACAGGGTTGCTTAAATCTGTGGTTAATGTGCTGCTGCGGGTTCCAGCTGCGACTGTAAACTACCGCTTTAATATTTAGTGCCAACCCTTTTATCAAAATGTTTCTTAGGTTAAAACTGATATATCTATTTTTATTTTTACTTTGTCGTTTAAGTCGGGACATAAAACTAAAAAGAATGAGTAGCACAGCTTATCTCGTGCGCCACCTAGCGGCTAAATTAATGTGAATCGCGCTTTGGTTTTGCATTGAGGGAACTGAAACAATCTTGTTTCGCATCTTCTCTATTTTTAGATAATAGTCCATGTCTCAATGATAACAGAGAATAAAAATATTTCAGATGTTTTTCATTATTTAACTTTGTTTGAAAAGTTCTTAACTTCTACAGCTCTTTGTGGAAACTAACATTTGCATCAAATCCTGACTGTGACCCATTCCTGCTTCTGATTTTCCTTCTGCTTCTTAAAAACTCACCACAAGTTTTAAATGTGGTTAAAATTTGGGGCCACAGCTCCAAACCTCAATATTAAATTTTAACCATATTTTATATTTATAATGTGAAACAGACCAACACTTCTAGCACATTTGCCTCGGTTTCATCATAATAGGTCTTCTGGTTAGAAAGAGTTTCACCTGTGCTGATGTGACTCAAAAGAAGTTTGGGGCAAAAAAAAGACAGTGTTTTTGTTCTATATAAAGTCAATAAAGTTCTTTGTAATAAAAAGTATGTGCCTGGTCACTTTGAACAAAATCTAAAAACAGGATGAATTATGACCAAGAAACCTGAAATTAAGAACTCTGTTAAAAGCACAAGATTTGTGCCACTGCCAACAATGGTTGGTAGACAGTGTTTCTATTTAGGCATGGCAGCAGTAATAACACCAATATATATTTGAAGCAAAACTGAATTGGTCATTTACAAACATCTAGCAGATCTGTCCAGATTTTGCTGAGAAGACCTAAGTGGATACATGAAAAGGTACATTCCTTTACATGAATCGGAAGTGTTTCCTTTGTACAACTTGTACATGATGTGCCTAAATAACAGTGTCACCTTGGCCTGGTTCCACAGGATTCCTTCATTCTGCGGATTAGGCCTCAGTAGTATGCTGACTTACCCTCACGAAAATGTGACTGTTCAAAGAAGCATTTTCACTTTTTTTTCCCACATCATTTTACTCTAAATTGTCTTATGTTTATTTTCAATATCTTTGTTTTTGTGAGGTGACCTTGAGTGGTCTGAAATATTATTAGAAATGGTTCAAAAGCATCTGATCTTTTGGGGGATGCTGTACTTTACCAAATTGGTCACGCCGCCAAGATGCAGGGGGAAAGCTATGCATTTTTTTATATATGACTGACTGGGCCATTCTAAAACAGAAATGGAATAAAAACACACAACCTTAACATCAGCATTCAAAATAAATACAATTCCCCATGTTAGTTAAGATAAAAATGAACAGTTTACCTGCTGGGCAAACCCAGCTCTCCCAGCTCAATGACTGGAGTTGGGCAGAGAAACGGACACAAGGTTTCTTACACTTTAATTTGTTTAGAATCACACAGACAGAATGTAAATATCAACTAGATACAACTGCTGCTATGATTTTCCCTCAAATCTTTCAGAAATACGCAACAATGAAAAAGCACCCTGACTGGGACAGATCAGCCAGACCTTCTGGTTAGAGACCATTTCAAGGAACGGCTTCATGTCAAGCTTCCAATGACACCAAGAACTGAGTCCATGATCTGCTGTCATCTTAACAAAAGAGCTACTGAGGAAAGGAAAAGTGTAGTACACCCATTAAAATGCACTTTTATAATGTTCCTTCTGAAATAATTAAAGCTGCAGTATGCAACTTTTACAAAAAATATGTTAATATTTGTTGAAACTGTCACTACTTTATGACAGTATGATATGAGACAGATGTTCTGTGAAAAAAAAATTGACCTATTCTGATCTCCCAGTGTGAACTAGAAACAACCAATCAGAGCCAGGAACAATATTAGTGCTGTCAATCACAATTTTGTGTGGTGCTGCTCACCCTCTTTTTCCTCTCCTTGCTTTCTGCTATGCTGCAGCTAGCATAGCATGTTGTAAATGCTCATGCTAGATAGCATGGTCACAGATGACGACACACAAAGGGTTTTCCTGTAACAAGCACATTTAGCAGCAAGTACATGAAGGATGACTGACAGCCTGAGACCCTCCTCTGGACTCTGTTTGGTTGTCTTTTGTTTGGAGTGATGCATTTCTTCAGATGGTAATAACAGCTCATGGAGGAGGTGAAGGAGATCAAGCTTTACATAAATAATCTGTTACAAACTACACAACACTGTGATAGTTTTAGCAAATTTGTAAAAATATATTTTATAAAAGTTATATACTGCAGCTGTAAAGCTTTTGTACTATGTTAAAAAATTTGGACCCAAAGGAAGAAGGAATTGTAATAATTGGAACATTTTTACTGCAAGACGAAAATATTATTTGTAGTTTTGTTAGATCGTGCAGTGAAATCATGTTGATTATGTCTCTCAACAGTCTCTAGTGTGATTTTCTAAATGGGTGTACCAACATCACCAGTATTGATGTTTAAGCAGTGATCTGGAAGCAGGAGCTCTGTTTCATTGTCAGCTTGGTCCCAGCAGTCAGGGTGCAGGTTAGTCAGGAGGCGGTCAGAGCACCTCCACCCTTTAACTTCATCCGCCCACTGAGGGTCCCCTCCTCCCTGGCCTCCAGCTACAGGAGCCTCCTTGTCCCATCAGGGGATTGTAGTCTGAAACACAGAGACAAAAAAATGTAATTGTGAGTTTATTTTACAGATACTGAAGTGAAATGTGTATTTTTATCCAGCAATCAGGCTGAGTAGAATCAACATTCACTGTACTTCAGCTGCAGCTCTGTCTCTACACACTTAGTGCTTCTAGACACCAAAGTCTAGCGACTCAGTCAGGTTCAAGCATGGATTCTGGACCAGGTTCAGATGGACCGTCACAACTCAATATGTTTGAGCTCCTTTTAGACGTTAAAGCTTGGGATGTTTTTGTAGAACCTAACCCAGCTTTAAACCGAACCAGAACCTCCTCCCTCACCTGCTGCGGGGTTTCTTGGTCTCCATGGTGATGGCTGTTCCCTGAGGTCAGAGAACCAGAACATCTGGATTCATACTGAGATTAAATGTAATAGTTTACTATTAGCTGCCTTCTGACTGCATTTAATTGAGCTAACTTGTTTTGAGGGTATTTGAGTAAAGGGGGCACACTTTTAAATTATGATTTCTTAATTAATTTTATTAGCATGGATCATTTTCCTTCCTGTTTGGGAAGAAATTGGGTCACACAACACACAAACAAAAAATACTGCATCAATGTAATCCTTGGCAGTTCCAGTGCCGTTTAAACACCATTTGCTTACATATTCTAAACCTAATAATCCGTGTTGTGTTTCTGTTGCAGCACACACAGCCTGATGATGAAGGCTGTAGGTGGTGAGGTTCTTACCGTTGGAGCGCAGTGGCTTCTTATCCATCTTTGGTTTGAGCCCAGCTGCTGCTGCGCTCGCCTCCTCTGTGTTCTGCAGGAATCGCACACACAGTGAAACTACAGCAACATGAATGCAGCTGGTTCTATTCCAGCATTTACTGCTCACTTGTTCTCTCACAGCAGAAACCAGGGTTCCTGACCTAGGCCTAATATTCTGTCCTGAGACAAGTCAAGGTCAGCTCACCCCAGAGAGCTTGTGTCCTTTGGAGCTCTTCCCCTGCTTCATGCTCTCCCATTCCTCGATCTTCTGCCTTCTCTTCTCTTCTTCTTGCTGTTGATAAAAAACCATGAGTAAAAGTCTACCCCGGTTCAGGTGGCTCACCATGTAGCCCCCACTGCACCTGTCTCTGCTTCTCCTTAAAGGCAGCAGCTTTGGCATCCAGCTCCTCCTGCATCCTCCGCCGAGCTGCCTCCATGGCCTCCTGTCTCTTTGTCACTAGAGATGCATCTTCCGGAATAAAAAAGGAAAATCATGTTTGCAACAAATTCACTTCATATTTTTCACTGACATGCCAGATAAAGGAGTCACAATAATGTCATATTTCCCCCAGCCCCTCCCTCCACCCGTTGTTGTGCACTGATGACCAGCTGGCTGAAAGTTCTAAAGGTCCAATTACATTAGCTACAGGAAGAAAATTAAACTCCTCATTTCCATCTCAACAAAATCAGGATAGCATCTAACAAGAACATGCTGGCCCTCCCTCAACATTTATGCTGCATGGAACCAAAATGTAACCAAATATAACCGAATATTTGGTTATATTTTAGCATTTATGCTAAATGAGCATGTATGCTCATTTAGCATTGTATGCCAATATCATGTAAGCCAATATCTATTGCAGTCCTTCTCAATATTAATATAAAATGGGGTTTTATTGTGAAAATGCTAAGAATTACAATGTACTTTATTGATCCATGGGGAAATAGCTTATGTGTTGACAAGCTACTCCCATCTAAAGTGTTAAATATTAGCAAATTAGCATTACATATGACATATGACATTATAGCAATTAGTGACATAATTACATAGTAATTACTGAGGTTGATCACCGTGACTTACAGCCAGAATCGCTCCGTTATTATTATTATTTTTATTTTTTTCTTGTTAAATTCTAAGAAACTGGAAGTAGAAATGCTGTTAGAAAAGTGGCTCCACTTGAACGTTGATGCTGACCTTGCAGGTTGTGTGGGACGGAGTCCTGACGGCTCTGGCCGGTCCTCCTCTTCCTCAGATGCTGAATGAGCAGCAGCACTGTGACGGTGACAGCCAGCAGGTACCACCCGTACAGGGACAGGAACTCCCCAACTGCCGGGGGACAGGGAGGAAGTGTTTCAACTATGCCGTGTGCTTCCCAACAACAATCCACTCAACTTATTACAGTCTAATTTCCTGACGTGTGTTTCAAGTAGAAAGACTCAACACAGCCCTTCTTAGCCAGTTTCATACTTTACACGTCATGAAGCCGAGACCGGAAATGTTGTTGCTAGTTACCTGTGAAGCTCAGCTGAGTCAGGTCCTGGTTCTTCAGAGGAACCTGACGGGGAGAGTTGTCATCGTCGACGTCTAATATTTCCACATCATCATCCATTTTACCCACCCACACACACACACGCAAACACACACCGTGTTGTTAAAAGCCCAAATCACACAGCGAGTCTATTTAAGCTTCCTGCTGCGGCGCAAACGTCCTTATATCAGTTCCATCTTAGCGGAATCCCAACTAACTGACACAAAACCAAAAACTATCTACTCTCAATCCAGGACATTCACGGTGACGTGTTTATCTTCGCAGCAATCTCTTCTTCATCTGGAAAGTTACTTCTGTACTGGCGCCGCCACCTGACGCGGAGGCTCAATGATGACGCTTGGCTGAAATTGAAAACAGACACCTTTTTTGGGAGCTAAAACAGTCTCATTATTCACAAATGCACGGAACGCGATTTATAAATGCACAGAACGATTCACACCTGCACAGGATAATTTGTGTCTGCACAAAGCAATCGTTACAAATGCACAAAACAAGATTCACACTTGTATTTTGGATACAAACACAAATATATCTTGATTTGTTTATGACACCCACTAGCAACTTCACAGATCCCTCTAATATAATTCATACTAAAACAAATATAGCTAGTTTCTGTATTGTTCTAAGAATCAGATACAATGAAAGCCCGTCCTGGTAGATTTCCTTTATTCATCTTTATAAGTTTATCAAACCCTTCAAATGATACCACAAACCAGTTTCGATTTAGCAGAGAAACATGATTTAAAAAAAAAAAAGTGGACAGTTTTTAATCCTATTTTGGCAGAGGGAACAAATGCTGTTGCGCTGAAATTACAAACTGGAAGTGGAAGGTTCCTGTGTTCTTATGGCAAACCGTTTTAACATAAATTCGGTTTCGTCTGACTGTCCGAAATTACATTACAGATATCTAAAAATACATTTTGACTAGACAAAACTACATTTTGACTATCCGTAATGGTAATTTAAAATATATGTATTTACATTCTGACTAGTAAGAATAATAATTCAAGACATCTTCAATTATATCTTGACTAGTCAAAATTCCTTTCAAGATATCTCAAATAGCGTCATTGGATCTGTCTTTTGACGGGACACATATCCATAATTACGATTTAAGATATCTTCAACACAATTATGACTAGTCAACAATTTTAGATCTAGATATCTGAATTAAGAATGACGTGGACTTTGTGGTGTCCAAACAGTTGCCTGCAGAATTTTATGTTTCCTGCACAAAATTGTCAGTAAATGCCACAATTAGAAAGAGGTCGACAATGTTGGAAATGCGAAGATAGCAAAACTTCATAAACTATAAGACTGCAAAGATTTTCCTGTTTATTCATTTCCGACGAACCGAATGCACTTAAGAACAACTTTGAAAAGCTAAAACTGCTATTGTCAAAGCATTTTCAACATGAAAGTGGCGCGTTTTCAAACATCTTTTTTCGTATTCTCTATTTTTCATTGTTTTATTAAACTTTCAAATTGCTACGTACGTCAGGGACGTTTTGAGTAGACAGAATACTAATTCAAGATATCAGTAATGTCATTCTGGCTAGTCGGAATGTCAATTTAAGATATCTTAAATAGAAAAGCTGTGTAATTCAAGATATCTCTAATTCATTTGGAGATTTCTGAAAAGGAATTTTGACTAGTCAAAATTACAATTCAAGATATCTTTAATTTAGTTTTGGCTAGTCATTATTTGCTTTTAAGATATCTATAACTTAGTTTTTACTAGTCAAAACTACATTTCTCCTATCCAAAAATACATCTAAGACCAAAATCGAGATATCTTGAATTTACTTTATGATTAGTAATAATTTAATTGTAGATATCTGAAATGTGTATTTCAGATAGTCAGTAATTCATTTTAGATATCTTGAATTGAAGTCACCATACAAGTCAATGGTAAATCTGACGTCATTTCGACTAGTCAGAATGTAATTAGAGATATCTCAAATAGTTATTTTGTCTAGTCGAAATATAATTAAAGACATCTTAAATCGCTAAAACGTCTAGTCACAAAACAATTTGAGGTATCTGGAATGTAAGGGCGGTAAAACAGAATTTATGTTAAAATGGCTTGCCGAAGGGTTCTGCCTAGAACCTGCCTGCTCAACACAATCTGACTGATTGGACAGTGTAGGTTTTGAATTGCTCCTCAAGATGGCAGTAGTGCAAACTCTAGTGTGCAGGAATAGATTTTAACAGGTTCAGTTCAAGTTAAGTTTGCTTATAGTCGTATAGTATAATCTGTTTTACATGATAAGTCCAGCTGATGCTGTCCTACAGGCCAAACAAACACTGCAAGTATAGATTTCATAGAATATGACAGACGTGTAGGACTACAACTAATACATATGCTTTAAAAAATGTTTTATGTGAGAGAAAGGTTACTTATAATCTATAGTGAGATTTTCTTTAAAAAAGAAGGAACCTCTGGAGCAGAACTTCTGTGATTTTCCACTATCTACTATGTTCTCTAGATCTCCAGAGAACAGATGTTATTTACCTTTTTTTTATTTATTTATTTTTTTTACATTTTTTCTAGTCAGTTGGTTTTTATGTACACATGCAAAATGCAAACTCTTTAATTTTTTAAGAACTCACTCAGTTGCACATTTCTTTTGATGTATGTATGCTATTTATGTTTTTCTTCTATCCATCCTAACAAGATGCCATGGTCACCTCAGCTGATACCTGACACTAACTCCCTCCCAGATGACAGAGCTTCTCACTTTGGGACCTGACACTTTTGGCTCGTCCTACAAGTGGAGAGCCCATGGAAAGGAGACCCATGTTTCCTTTTTGAGCTGAGCTCGGCCGAGCCCCGTGGATAAAGCCCAGCCACCTTCTTAAGCAGTGCTCCACTGACCCCATCTAGCTCCGCCCCTGAATAAAGACAGCTATATTGTTATGTCTACACCTCAGACCAGTAGGTGGCGGTAATAGTGCTTTAGGACTGTTTGCCAACCCCAACTTACTTACCTCCGAAGAAGACAATAAACACACGAAGAAGAAATCTTTGTTCTGGCGGTAGTGTGTGACACGTTTTGATTAGTTTGGTGAAGAAAACTTGTTCCGCCTAAAGCCTGGCTCTGTTGTCGACATGGTGAAGTTATCTGCGGAGCTTATAGAGCAGGCTGCTCAGTACACCAACCCGGTGAGAGACCGAGAGTTGGACCTACGAGGTAAGCCTGAGCGCCTCCCTCACAGCGGCATCAGGCCTCGTTGCTTTTATTCAGTCGGAGAACACCAGGATAGGAAGTAGCTGTGTCTGCGGACTGCAGTACCAGGCTTTACAAGGCGTCCAGAACGGCTGCTTCACTTGCTGCCTTTTTAATTATGCTGACTGACCCGGAGAAGCTAGGCTGCTAACTGCTAGCATGGTAGGAAGTCAGAGTCAAACTACAAGCAGGACACTTTCTGGAGTTTCCAAAACGGCTCTGAATGCTAAGTGAAAAAGCAGCTGAGGACCTGGTGTGTTTGCATAGAAATTATTCACGTACTTTAACTTTAACCTTTCCTGTGTTTTACTTTAAAGGTTATAAGATCCCGGTTCTGGAGAACCTGGGAGCGACTCTGGACCAGTTTGATACCATTGATTTCTCTGATAATGAAGTGAGGAAACTGGACGGCTTCCCTTTGCTCAAAAGACTTAAGACGTTGCTGATGAACAACAACAGAATCTGGTAAGATGTCAGATTCAGGTCGAAATGATCAGATGCTGATTGGAAGTAACTGGATCCTGCCTGAGACCCGACAGGTGGTGCCAGTGATCCGAGGCTGTGGGCTGTGGTCAGGGTTTTCAGCCCAAACACAAATAAAATCCAGACAAAAAAAGGGGGCTAAATCTCATATAGTCATATGGGTTTTATTTATTGTTGTTGTGTTTTAATTTTGAATAGTTAAAATGTCTTCCAGTTCCATTGATAAATGTTCTTTACAGAGTTAAAGTTTCCTGTTTTTTGACAGGGTGCATTATTATGTCATCATCTATGAATTACTTGAAAATAGTCTCAAAACAATATTATCGTCATCATAATAATTACTGAGACAACTTGTTGTCCAGTGTAAGTTGCTATTGTGACAGGGCTCCATCATGTGAGGTGTTTGTGTGGCTGTTGTCTCTCATGCTGCTGTTGTTCCTTCAGTCGGATCGGAGAGAACCTGGAGCAGTCCCTGCCAGATCTCAGAGAGCTGGTGCTCACCAACAACAACATCCAAGAGCTGGTGAGTAACATTACCATGGAGCCCCAGTTCCTGCTGTTTGGAATGCATGCATGGATGAAGGGTATAAAGTCAGAGCAAACACGAGAGACCAGAACTAGGGCTGCACCAATTGCAGTTTTCTAGCCGATCACCGATTACGATCTTTAAAAGGCCTAACCTGCTAGTTCCAGTTCTGACTGATACTGACTTTTTTTTTGTCTGAATGTTGCTAAATACAACAACAAAGTTTCTGAGTTAGCAACAGTGGGATCACTATTGTTAACTGCAAACATGCAGACATGACCTGGTGCTGGGCTGTCAGTCAAACCTCTCACAGTAAAGCAATAGAAGACAGTGGCTGATTTTTAGACCTTTGCTGAGGAAGATGAGATCAGTGGATAAGATTAGCTTCACATGCAAGTATCAGCCGATCACAGATCTCCCAAAATTAGGAAAGGATATCGGGGCACCAGAACAGACAGATGAGACCTCAGTGGATCAGCAGCTTATCAGGCTGAATTGGAGGATCAAGGGTTGCTGCTGTTTGGGTCATTTGCAGCATAGAGTGTTCAGCTGGGAGGAAGCAGAGGACAGATCCTTGGATCCAAGGATCACTTTGGATTCTCTACTCAGGAAATTAGAACATCCCGAAAAAGTACAGTATTTTCCTGTCTGTCTTTCTAGAAAATGAAACTCATTATATAGATTCATAACATACAAAGTGAAATATTTCATGTCTTCATTTTTTCCAGAACTAAAGTGCTGCTCAGTGGTCCAGGACTACAGCTGATTTAAACTGAGTCCTCCAGTTCTAATCAGTTACTGAACCTTGAGGTCTGACCTCTTGAGTTGTTACGTTCCTGAAAGATCATTCAGGAACATCACAGTTTGAGCTCATCAATACATTGTCGTTGTTGGATTGTTCTGGTTTCTCTTATTCCAGCATTACCATGCAAGTTAAAAAGTCAATGCTTATTTTGTCTCCATCCTGCCTTAAAGGCCACATTTAGGCAGCTGTTAGGAAAGGCTGCTTAGACTCAGAGCTGTTAAGGTGTATGGAAGAGGACTTAGGGCAGCTAAAAATAACTTTTTTCTGAGATTCCCAGTGGCCCTAACCCTTCTCCTTACTGGTTAGAAGTACATCCTGTTGAAAGTCTGATCTGATGCTGCTCACACATCTGGGCAGTTTGGGGTCTAATTAAAGTAAAGTTGAAACCTGTTCATATTAATCTCTATCAGAACTTAGTTCTCCTTCTCCTCTCCTTTCCCATCAGGGAGACTTGGATCCGCTGGCCTCGGTGAAGACGTTAACCCTCCTTAGGTAACGCTGTCACACACATGTTCATCTCTATATAGCACTATCTGAAGATTTAACTATCTGGAGAGATTTCTTTTTTGTGCTTGAAATAAGAACATTTTACTTGGATAAAATAAGTTCTAGACTTGAAGTTTGCTTGGTAAATATTGATATTCTAGTTTCTAGCATATATTTACTCTTAAGTAATATTTTCTTAATATCAAGCTTTTATATCTTACTGAGATAATTAAGTACAAAAACACTTAAAATAAGAAAAACATTCTAACATAAACCCTCTTGGTGAGAAAAATGATCTTGTCAGAAAGAAAACAAGCATAAATCTCCTTAAGTAAGATATTTAATCTTAATAAGATTTCAGTTTTTGCAGTGAATGGGGCTGAGTGTCTGACCCCTCTTGGCCATCACCTCCAGACATGCAGCTCTGTCCTTTCTGCTTGCAGCTTGTTGAAGAATCCTGTGACAAACAAGAAGCACTACAGGCTTTACGTCATCAACAAAATCCCACAGATCCGTGTGCTCGATTTTCAGAAAGTGAAGCTCAAGGTAAGGTCTGGTAAACCCAAAATACCAATGTATGTTAATAAAGATGAACATGTTCCTCTGACTGTGTTGTTCCAGGAACGGCAGGAGGCAGAAAAAATGTTCCGAGGCAAACGAGGCGTTCAGCTAGCCAAGGACATGGCCAGGCGAACAAAAACGTGAGTCTGATTCAACAGCAACATTTCAGGATCCCTGATGAACTGCTTCCTTTCAGCAAATCTGAACTACTGTTATACATTTAAATACATGTAGCGAAGAGGACAGCAGTTGATTCTGTCCCAGTCTCACAGATGAGTAGAAGGTTGCCTAAATGAGCTGTGTCCCTTTCAGGTTTACTCCTGGGGTCGTTCAGCCAGAGAAGAGAAGGACGGGGCCGTCTCAAGCTGATGTGGAGGCCATCAAGGTCAGTTTGTCAAGTGGGATCTCTGACCCCTTCCAGTCACACAAAAATAGATGTTTTTCCCACTTTTCCCCTTCATCCTTTTGTCCTTTTATAAAAGGACTGATAATGACTACATTGTTTATCAGTAATGAGATTCTAGATTGATAATCTAGATAATGACTGGGTCATTATCTAGCTCTAGTAGGCTCCATTTGGATGGCCTCAGTGCTGCAGACATATCTGTAATCAAGGTCATAGTTTGTGTTCACTTTTTTAAAAATATATTGCAACTGCACAGCCAGCATGAGGTTCTGATTCATTTGAGAATAACACCGGTTGTGCTTTAGCTTCTTTTCACTGTGTTGTTAATAATCTGCATCGACTCCAGCCTAGATTGTAATAACATTTCAATAGTAGTTTTATCTGATCCCAGTGCAGGATTGGATACAATTGATCATGACATTTTAATGTCCTCATTGGCAATTTGGGTTGGTATTTCTGGCATAGTCCTCAGCTACCTTTCAACATGAATGAAATTATCTGTGGATTTTCCCAAGGTTCCATCCTTATCCTCTCCTCAACATTTACAAGGACATTGAAATTTTATGCAACAATAAGACAGAGTATCACATGTATGCTGATGACACACAATTGTACTTTAGTCTTTCACCAGCACATTAAAGTTTGGTATTAATCTGTTCACTAACAGATTAATACAGTTGGATGTGCCAAAATCTTCAGCTAAAAAAAGATTAATCCAAAGTTTTAGTCTTTGAGCCAAACAAGCATCGACTAAAACCAGCCCCCTCCTTCTGTCTGTTGGTTTAAAAAGCTTTGACAGAACCAGGAGTCTGGGGTGATAATGGATCTGAATCTTGACAGTTACATCTAATTTCTGAAAAAGACAACATAGGACTACCTAAAAATATTTCCAAAACTAGATGACATGTTCCAACAGGACTCTGAAAAATGGTTTTAGCAGACTCAATAATTGCAGCATTGAAGGATCAGCATTTCAGTCCAGTTGTGAGATCTTCACACTGCCTGCCTATTGCTCACAGAATAGAGTTTTAAAATCTGCTAACAAACATTCAGATTACATTCCTGATCTTCATCTGCTGCAAACCATGAAGACTTTAGTATCATTTGCATCAAACCTACTCTGCATTCCAAGAGTCAAACCAAAACATGCTGATCAGTGCTCTGGATCCACCGCAGGAAGCTGGAGGATCTGACAGTCAGTTGTAGGGTTGGATGGTGCTGAAGTTGTGTAAATGTGTTTCAGAATGCCATCTCCAACGCTACGTCGTTGGCAGAGGTGGAGAGGTTGAAAGGCATGCTGCAGGCCGGACAGATCCCAGGACGAGATCTCAGACAAGGTGGGTTCCAACCTGCTGTTGCTGTCCTGTGTGCTTCTACTGACAGACCCGCTCAGTAGGATGTGTGGAGGTTCTCAAGAGGCAGGATTGTTCCCTCAGAGAACTACTTCAGCACTGTTTCAGAACCACCAAACCAGTGACTGAAAGGTCAATTTGAGCAAATAATCTGCTTCCAAAGACAACAAACCAAGTCTGTCCTGGTTTAGTAGCTTTGGTCTCCAGGACTCTTTCCCTCAAACATGGAATTAATTTTTTCTTTTCAGTATGAGGTTTTGTCTGCTGAAGTCTTAGAGGGAGTTAACAGTCTGAAGAGTAAACCTGCTAGGAAAGATTTTCTTCAGTTTTTTTTTTTTTAATCAATGCTTCTGTTTACTGCTCAATTATTCCAAATATGATAGAATATAAAGAACCCAGCTGTTTACAGAATCCATCGATGATAGAATCTGGAGCTGCATTCTGTTGTCACTGGACTAAAGGCCTGAAGTTTCACATTTCTCCATCACAATTGAATATCCTTTTCAGACCCAACGAGTTTGATACGAAGTCCGTTAGTCTTCCATGTGATGATGAGACAGAATCTCGTATCTCTTCATTTGTTGAATCAGATCCCAGTGGGATGGAGGAGGAGGAAGAAGAAGAAGAAGAAGACTATAATGGTGCAGAGGCGCATATGGAGGAAGGTTACGGAGATGGCATAAACAACGGGGACCAAGCAGAGGATGAAGACATGGAGGATGAGCCACATGAAAATGGCTCCTGAACCTGCTAGGTTTTTTTTTTTCTTTCTCAGATTTCTGGTGTCGCACTGCAGTGTGCTGTTTTTATTTTGTATATTGACTCATTAAACAGATTTCTTGTACTCTCTGAGATTACATTCTTTTGTCAAATAAAATCTCATTTTGTTTTTTTTTTCCCCCTGCAAACTTTGCTGCATTCTGTTGAACTTTTCAGCAACATCAGAAATTTTCAGGTAGTTGAGGTCCAGCCTCCTGACAGGAGGGTTCAGAAGCTGAAGCAGAGCAGCTTAGTGGTGCAGAGTTCTAGTTGGTTCAGACAGTGGATGAATAGATCACAGGGCTTGGTTTTTATATATTTTCTTTATTCTTTTTTTTTCTAAAATAGAAGAGTATGAAAGTAATCAAACCCCATGAGCTTTTTCACATTACCACCATAAGCTATCATGGATTTGTACACAATTGATCAGAACAAAGTAGCAACATTCTGAACCAGGAGTAAAGTACTTTCTTTTATTGTGCTTATTTATATATTTTTTTGCATTTAATTTATTTGACTCAGATAGTGCACATTAATCAACTTTGTCACAAGGTTTGGCAGTGTAAATATGCAGGAATTGTAACAATGTAATAAGACAACACAAAAAACACCTCACTATGCAATTCACAGGACAGAACAAATGTAATTGTATTATAAATAGAAAAAACATCAGAAGATTTACACAAGAAAATAACCAACAGACAAACAGGATACAAACCCATGTCTTCCACATTCTATGAGCATGTCTTCCACATGACTAGCATTGGTTGATTGGCTGGTCAGCTGTCAACCAATGCTTGAGTTTCTGTAGCTTCCATTGCCTCTGACCAGCATCAGAGGTAGTTCCCTGAATGTGAGGCTCTGATAGACGCCACCTTCTGGCTTCAGAATGGTTTACCACCCATTTCTATTAATTCCTCAGTCTACTTCAGAACCACATGTTTATACTCTTAAGTATTTTTGAGTTATTTGTTTACCGGCTTTACAAATTCTTTTGATCAAAGTGGCTGAAACTCAATCAGGTTAAACAAAGAGCATCTGAAAACAGAAATCTTCCAAGTCCTACAAGAGGTGCTCAACTGGATTTACATCTGGACTTTGTCTGGACCATTAAAACACATGGGAACAGAAAGGTTATCAGAATTATCAGAATTTTATGTTGTTTCCAAAATGTGAGATCACATTAAAATATTAAGCAAACTATCAAAGTGTCTCCAACAAGTTTATTTTAGTAAAGGGAATGTTGTTCAAATGCCAACCGTCCAAAGTATGAGACTTTTGTGCAGGTATCTGTTTCTGTGTCCGATTCTCCCAGCTTGGCTTGAGGAAGTTCTTGACATCAAGCTAAATCCCATCAGTCAAGCATTTCCCCCGGACACCTGCTGCGTCTTTACTCAGTGGCTCCAGCCACATCCTGCTCTCAGTTGATCTCCTAACCCTCGGTATTTGCCCAGGACTTTAGACATAAAGCTCTCAAAGAAACAGCAGAGCACTGCTAAGAAACCAAACACAACATGGCGCTGAACAGAACACACTACCTTTGGGCAAGGCGGTACCACACAGCAAACATCCCTAAGTCAGATCTTTCATGAACTAAAGGGTGGAGAGAAAAAGGATCCATGAAATCCCTGTTAAACAAGGATGTTTACAATGCAAATTTAATCCAGTCTGATATGTTAGGAATAGTTTGTGATCTATGTCTCTCAGAAAGAAATACAAAGAGAAAAAATCCTTAATAAAGTGCCTATATTATTAATATTTATTGAAATGAGGAAAATTAGAGGTTTTAAAACAGTCCAAAGCCATCTCCTAACTGTTTGTCTCAAAGATTAGTTAATGTTGGAGGTTTTCCTTCTCAGAAGAATTACTCTGCTGTATGAAGATGGTAAGTTATGAGGTACAGCTGCAAAACATTAAAGTTGATGCTACATTTATATTGTTCATATGAAACCCCAAAGGAGAGAAAAGGATGTGACCTGACAGCTTAATTCATGATGTCATTTATTCAAGACTGATGCAAATTTAGGAGTACAGAACCTTTCTAATGGATCAAAACAGCCGTAGACGCATTGCATGCACCCATTTACTTTGTAAAATCATCTTGAAAGCATATTCAAAAAATAATTACTCTTAAAATAGAACTTCTAGGGCTAAGTACAACTCTGCCATTCAGACTGTTGCATTAAAAGAGGAAGTCAAAATGTTAGAAACAGAATCACACAACAAATATCACATATTGATGCATGTAATCCCTCCAGGTTAACAGGGCTAGGTGATTAAATGTGCGCCACAGGATGAATATCCTGCACTGAGGGAGCTGAGTCACTCACTGACGCAGGCTCCCACAGGCCAAGTTGAGTTCAGTTTCCAACATGGCGAATGTAGACCATGATACAATACCTGAGAAATTCTAGCAAATAACTTCAAACTATTATCAGTACCTGGTTATCCCTGCAGTGGTCATTGGGTCAGTGGTCTCCAGTCAGTGTTCACCCTGGAGAGGTTAGGGGTTAGAGGTTAGGGGTTGAAGTTAGGACAACACAGAAGGTCAGCCATGCAGACACACACTCATAACTTAACAGGTATATCTCTGGACTGTAAGTCAGAGTACCCAGAGACAAGAGTGTAGATCCCATTTAATTACTGGGGGGGAAAAGGGGGGGCCATAAACAAGGACATTTTTTAAGAGCAATTTTGTGGGGGTCAGCAAAGTTATAGTAAAATGTGCTTTACATTTTTTTTGTGTGTTCAAGCTGCACCATCAAAAATGACTAGTAAGTAGCAATGAATAACAAAAGTGTTTTTCTCAGTAAACAACCTGTTGAGACCCATAGAAGTCAAACTAAGATTCAAATGTTGCTTAGATATGAGTGTGGTTCAGAGTCACAGATCTAATCTCTGATACACCTTTACAAAAACTTAAGGCTCTGACTAAAAACAAGTTTTAATAAGTAACTCCACTTAATAAAATTCCTCATAAATATTGATTTATTGCTGTGGTTCTCAATACAAGTCATGTGTTATTTAAATTATAACTTAAGTTGCCGTAAACTTTTATTTTAGTTTTTTTTTCCATGTTAAAACTTATAAATATGTAGAAATTGAATATTTGGGATGGGCTGCACAGTGGCGCAGCTGCACAGTGGCACAGCAGTAGAGCTGTTGCCTTGCAGCAAGAAGGTTCTGGGTTTGATTCCAGGCCCTGGTCTTCCTGCATGGAGTTTGCATGCATCGGCTTCCTCCCACAATCCAAAAACATGACTGTCAAGTTAATTGGCCTCTCCAAATTGTCCCTAGGTGTGTATGGTTGTGTGTCCTGTCTGTCTCTGTGTTGCCCTGCGACAGATTGGCGACCTGTCCAGGGTGACCCCGCCTCTCACCCAGAACATTAGCTGGAGATATGCACGAGCAACCCTCCCGAACCCACTAAGGGACAAGGGTGTAAAGAAAATTGATGGATGAATATTTGGGAAGTATCATAATTTAAAGGTTAGCACCAGAGTTTTCTAGAAAAATATTCATAATTTATTTTGTGGTTTTAAATGCTCCACGTTGAAGATGGTAAGAAATAAAGGCATACTTTTTTTTTTTTTACTGTCAGCTCTTCTAGCCCCTCTGCTGTCGGCACCCATACAGAGTTGTCGAGTAGTGGTAATGTTCAGCCGCTCCCTCCCAATTCAAACTCTTATTAAAGTACGAGTTAGAGGGCTACTTTCGACAGAAAAAAGAGCTAAGTCTATGAAAGCAATGTAGCAGTTTAGCTAGATTTCCAAGGCATAACATGGCAGTTTATTATGATTCAGCCAAAGTAATGAAATAACGAACTGCACTCTGATTTTTATTAATGTGTTTCACTCTATTGGGCAGTGAAAGTAAATAAAACGAGTTATATGTCTTTTGCTTTAAGAATTTACTTACTGGAGGGTTTTTTTATGTTAGCGCTACAGAGCCACAGCTAACAGCCAGCTCCTCACTTCAGCGGCTCACGTAACACCGTTCAGCAGCGCAGCTTCAGCTTCAGCTTCTTCTTCTTCTTCTTCTTCTTCTTCTTCTTCTTCTTCTTCTTCTTCTTCTTCTTCTTATTATTATTATTATTATTATTATTATTATTATTATTATTATTATTATTATTATTATTATTATTCTAAGGTGCATTATCGCCACCTTCCAGGTTGGAGTATGGATCAAAAGCTCATAGCCTCCTCATAACAGCAGCGCATCTGTTCTTCCTCCTACACTTTGAACTGAACCATTGTTCTAACAATGGTGGGGGGGACCTAAAAATTAATTCTTATTTTTTTTCTTAGATGAATGGCAGATTTACTTCTTTGTTTCTATTGCCTTTATTCTGTTGACATTGTTTAAATACAAGGGTTTCTTTCATGATTTCTTTGGGGGCGGGGGGACAATTCTAGACTCTTCCAAGATTGGGGAGGTCCGGACCCCCCCGGAATTTACGCCTATGCCCATAGAGGACCATCATATGCACAGCGAGATAAGCAATGGAACAGTGCAAACACTAAGGAAAGCATGCATCCCAACGTAGTTTCTAAATCAACGAATAGGTTCAAAACAGAAGTAATCGTTGTTCTCTCACAGTGGTTGAACATAGATTAATGACATAAGCAGGAGGAAAGTACACCATGTCCACATCAGCAGTCCACCACAGACAACATGGCCCCCGGTACTGGACAATATTGACATTACTGCTGAAATATTGTGCATCCTATTTCTTCCTTCATTTCTGCGCACTCCGGACAAAAACAAATTTATCAAATTGATCATAGACCTAAAAGACAGAAACTGTGTAGCATCTTTGATTTTGTTTCATTCCTCGTGTTTTTGAAAATTTAACAGTCCAAGCGTTTAGATATGGTAAATTTTATTTTGGTAACAAAGCAAAACAAACAAACAAAAACAGGTCCAGACAGCATCAGCTCTGGTTTCTTTTTTTTATCAAAGGTAAAGATCAGCAGCTATTACTCAGATGTTACTTGGGGTATAGAAGGAGCTGGGAGAAGAAACATGCCTCTTGAGTAAACAGTTTGTAATCTTGTGTGCATCCAGCTCCACCTTTGCTGGAATATTATAAAAGGACTTGTTCTCCCATTGAGTTCTGTCATTGAGTCAACCCGTAGGACCGACATGGGCTCCCAACGGTTGCAGCCCACATCATGGCTCGTCTTCCTGACTCTGCTGGTTGGCTCTCTGTCTCAGACTGGTAACACATTTCACAGCTTCACTAACAGCTCAGATAATTCTACATAAAAATGCTTCGGGTGTCTGATGTAAATGTTTTATCCTGAGAATTTTCTTCTACTTTTAATACTAATGTTTTTATAGAAAGGGAAAATATTTTAAACTGAAAATGGAAATTCAAAATATATAACAATGTGTTCAACTAGTCAGTTATAATTTCTTGTTTTCACCACAGTAACAATCGTCCCTGCTCTTCAGACACTGGATCTGACTTCAGGTAACCATGCAAACACCAGCATTTTGGGGTTTGACTACTATTATCAGTATTATGAACTTGTTTGTCCATTCTTTTCTTTCTAACATTCTCATTCAACAGCCAACATGTCTCACCTTGACCGAGTCTGCACAACTTGGGGAAACTATCACTTCAAGACCTTCGATGGGCATTTCTTCCAGCTGGCCTCCACCTGTAACCATGTGTTGGTCTCCCACTGCGGGGGAAGCTATGAGAGTTTCATCATCCAGATGAGGCGGGGCCTGGTCAACAACACCGCCACCATCAGCAGCATCACCATGAAGCTGGATGGCTCAGTGGTGAAGTTCTCCAACAGCTCCGTCATATTCAACGACCAGAAGTGAGTTCAGTCCAGATTTAATCTCTGGCTCATGTCATGTTTGCCACAGACTGAATCTCTGCAGGAAGAGTTACAGCTACGGTTAAGTTACAAATGCATATTTACATTCATTGCTGTTCATCATTCTCATTGTTTGATATATATATATAATAAGAGTTTAATCATAAACTTGTGTCTAAGTTATTAAACAGCTTAGCTTTTCAGATCCGTTTAAGGTTTAGTTTACGCCAGGGTTTTTTTTTTAATGGAAAATGTTTGGTACAACACACAGTAATTATGATTTTAATATCATTAAATTCAGGCCACAAACATTAAGCTCATTTTTACTCAACAGACTCTAAGCACTCAGTCATCAAACTTCGACCAAAAACCTGAACTCCTTTCTTTTTTTGTAAGGAAAACATCTGAGAAAATTTCAACATCTTCATTTTTATATCCCCAAAATAAAATATTTACAATAAAATCATTTTGGATTTTAAAGTGGAAAAAAATATGGCCCCTGAATGCTTTCAACTTGGTGATTTTGGCCCACAGCGCAAACAGTTTGGATAGCTCTGGTTTAAGCAAATAGAGAACTGAGTTAACTTAGAGCTGGAATATCTGACATGAAATCCTAATGTTTTTCTCTAAGCAGCTCTTTGCATATCGTCTCTATGTTTGCTTCTATCCTACAGTCTCACTGCTCACATACGCCTCATACCATATTTCATATCTCTGATCTACCTATGGCATTACTGTTGTTAATTTGATTTATGTTTTTAAGTTTAGAAGATGAAAAAATGTCTCAGCCAGTTAAAAATCCAGGATCCCTTTGAAACAAAGATGGAGAAAGTGACAGAGTTGTTTTCAGTTGCTCACCTTCTGTCTGCTGCACCTGCACAGTAAAACCTCTGCAGAGTTCATGTAGAACGCTATAAGCAGACACAATGCAGAATGTTATGTGCATTGCTTAGAAAGGAGCAAAAAAAGCTTCATTATTAAGACAGAAGAAAAAGCGTTTGTGTTTTATTTTCTTTTCTCTTGTTCTCTTTTATTTTTCTCTTTTCTTTTCTTTCTTATTATTTATTTTCCAGGGTTGTTCCTAAAGTTTATGGTTTCTCAGAACTTGTCGTAAAATGTTAAAGTTCTTCAATTAAAAGATCTTGAAGTCAAAATGGAAGGGTTTGCTGACTGATGTTGCTTATGTCTAATGTTGAATTATTTTGCCTCAAAATGTTGCCTCACTTTTTAGCTTCTGCTCTGTGACTCATCCTGATCCTGTGTGTTTGCTGCAGGGTGTCTCTGCCACTTGTTGCCTTCGGAGTGACAATCAAAAGGACCACATCCAGTATCTTTGTTGAAGCCAATCTTGGAATCAAGGCTATTTGGAATCTGGATGACTCCTTAGATGTATGTATGAAGGACACAAACAGACTAAGCACATCATTAAGTCTTTCCAAGCTAAAGTTATTCAGTCTTTTACAATTAATACAAATGTGTCAGTTATGTTGGAGCATATATAGCTCTGCCCTTTGTTGTTATGAAACTAAATGTCTGCATTATATAGTACACCTTTGCTAGGAAGACTCTTCACAGTAAACTCCGATACATATATTCCTCCATGAACATGTTTTAGTGCTCACACGTCACACATGACTTAATCTCTTTATGTGTCGTATCTTTACAGATCGAGCTGGATAGCAAATATCAGAACCAGACCTGTGGACTGTGTGGAAACTTTGATGGGATAGCTAATGATTTTATGAAAGATGGTAAGGTAATTTAATGGTAACTCAGCATGGCTGCTGGTAAGGGCGACTGTGGCTCTGTGGGAAGAGTAGTTGTCCTGTGATCAGAAGGTTGTAGGTTGAATTCCAGCTTCAACCTGTGCCAGAGGCACATTGACATGGCACTTAACCCCAACTTGTCTACTAATCTGTGTAATGGGTTAATGTGACTCTAGTGTAAAGTGCTTTGAGTGGTCAAAATGATTGGAAAAAGCACTATATAAGTTCAGTCCATTTAAAATAATATTCCAATTAATTTAGCTTCTACATGCTATGAAAAACTCTGTACTTTTCCCAATGACAGACTTTAGGATTGAGAAGGCAGCACCAGATTTAAAAAAAAAACCCACTTTAAGCTATCCTTGGCTGTGGGCTGAAGTTTCTGGGGAAAAAGTTAATGTTTTCTGCAGCTCTGAGTTTATTTTTAATGGAATTTAATTTGTCTGTAAAATAATGTGCTTCAATGTCTTTGTGCTTTATAAAAGATTATGATGAGAAAATACTGTAAACCCTCTGTTGTTCTTTCAGTCACTTATTTAAGAAATCTGGATAAATATCTCAGTTTCAGAAAGACATGGAAATTATATTTATGTTTTTCCTTAGTTTGCTGAATTAATTTACTTATTGATACACACTAAGTTTGGTTTGTCCTTGCTAAATATTTTACAATCACATCTGATGTGAGAGTAGTTGCTGGTTTGTGACAGGATGGTTACTGTGTGACTGACTGTAGGGGCTGTGCTGTCTGTCGTGGACTTGGCTGAGACTTACAAGGTAAACGGGCCCACTGAGACGTGTGTGGAACCCGACCTCAGCCTGACCCGGAGCTGTGGGGATAAGGTAATGATCCAGATCATCATCAGTCACATATTAATATCAGTTAGTGTCTGATTTAGAGTTTCCAATTCTGCTGTTGAATGAAACAGTTTACATTCAGCCCCTATTTGACCAGAAGCCTCTATGGACTGAGTTGACCACAGACTTAAAGTGTTTATAATTTTTACCCCCAGTTGCTTTGTGAGGAGACCTTCACCAACGATCCATTCAGCAGCTGCCAGAACCTCCTGGATGTGGAATCGTTTACCAAGGCGTGCATTGCAGACATGTGTAACTCAGAAGAGAACACAGAGTCCATCTTGTGCAAAACCATCTCAGAGTTCTCCAGACAGTGCGTCCATGCAGGAGGAAGACCCCAGCCTTGGAGGAACGAAACCTTCTGCTGTAAGCTCAGCACACGCAGTCTGAAGATTAGAGTCCTTCTTTGCTATTTTGTTTTAAGATTAGCTTCCTGGAGTTGATACCACAAAATTAAACAAACTGTCTTCACAGACAAGCGATGCCCATACAACATGGAGTTTCTGGAATGTAGCCGGCCATGTCAGGACTCCTGCTCCAACCCACAGGCCAGTCAGACCTGTGACAGCCATTGCCACGATGGCTGCAGCTGCCCTGCAGGTAAAGACACACTCTTGTTCTAATACGAGCATCCATGCTGAGTTATTTATTGTTCAGGCAAATTAATTATCATCTCTCCTGCCTTCAGGAATGGTGTTTGATGACATTGGTAACACAGGATGTGTCGCAGCTGATCGGTGCCCATGTCTTCATCGCAACCAGATCTACCAGTCAGGAGAGTCCTACTCATTCAACTGTAGATCCTGGTAAGCTGGGAACATACGCAACTCTACCAGGTCCATATATGGAAAGAAAATCTGAGTTAGCCAGTAGCATGTTCCCATGTGATGGGGACATATTTTGAATAATTAATTTGAAATGCGTTTAATACTTTCATGCTAATGTTGACAAGGTCGGTTAAAAAAAATATGTGTTATAGCTTAAAATTAAATATGTACTTTCATAGTGAGTATCTATTTACCAAACAAAACATTTAATTTTTAAAATAATTTTCAAACGAACTATTTATTTTCCAAATAAAATATTTAACTGGCCCTAAAAGTTTAGCTATCTAACTAAATAGATTTAGTTAGCAACGAATATCTAGATTGCTAGCTAGATATTTACCTTGTAAATAAATAGCTAAATTAGCGGAAGTGGATTATCAAAATTAAAGCCGGGCTTTGCGGACCCCATAGTTAACCACAGCAAAATCAGTACTGTTTTTAACACCAACACCTTTCTAGTCAATTAACTAAATTTTGCGTATGAATTTAACAGTGTTTGTGAGAAAGGCCACTGGATGTGTACAGAGGAAAACTGCTCGGGAACCTGTTCTGTGGAGGGAGGAGCTCACGTTACCACCTTTGATGGGAAAATCTACACCTTCCATGGAGACTGCTCCTATGTTCTGGCTAAAGTAAAGAGCTTTATACATCTGTATGCTTAGACAATGATTAAATTCATTTTGTAATGAACATATTTAGTGCTGAACTACACAAGTGTAACAACAGCATCAAGGCATGCTGGTTCACCGAAAGATATTTAAAAAAACAAATGAAGGATAACAAACCAGTTTATGTTGTCTTAACTATAGTTTTAAAACTTAACTATAGTTTTAAAACCAGCTGTATTGCTGGGCAATACAGCTGGGCAGCTGTATTGCCTCTGGGCAATACAGCTGCCCAGAGGACCAGCTGTATTGTTGCCTTGCAGCAAGAAGGTCCTGGGTTCAAATCCAGGGTGTACCTACCGGTCTCCCAATGACAAGACTGCTGCCAATAGCAGCGCCTCTTCCACCCTGCCAGGATAAGCAGACAGAACCAACGTTTGGATGGATACCCATAAGGCTTCTGTGTTAGAGATCAAAGATCCCGGTGTCTAATTGTTTTTTTTCTGCGACAAGAAGAAAATACAGATAGCAGCAGCCATCTTTCAGCCAGCTAAGCAACAGTGTGCAGCAGTGTGTGTTGCCCTCTGTGCTATTTGTAGTCAGAAACAATAACCTTTTAAACTCACTATATATCTTGATAACCAGTCAATGCTCACACCAAAATGGGTGTGTTCTAACTGGGATTGCTATTTGTGCTGACAGGTTTTGTGTCACTGTGTTGCAGCAGAGTGATGGCTCCCTGTACACTGTGTTAGTGGACCTGGTCAAATGTGGTCTGACAGGCAGCAGGACGTGTCTCAGAGCCGTTACTCTGGCCCTGGGCAGTAATGCCGTGGTAAGATGCCGACACATTAACTCCCCGGCTTATATTTCTGTTGTTTTTCATAACATGTAGACACAATGCAAAGACTTTCAGATCATTGGATTGTGTCTACAAGCATCTACTCAAACCTGGGATAGAACTTGTAAGAACTAGTTCTAACATTGTCACTTTAAAGTTAAAATACATAAATAAATATTAAGACCACAGATTTTTGAGAAAACTAATAGAAAACAGCTGATATATATATATATATATATATATATATATATATATATATATATATATATATATATATATATATATATCTTCTGAGAGTGGTACATCTAGCAATGTGAATTATTTTAACCGATAATCCAAATACTAATTAATGCATGTTTAACAATCTAAAATGTCTTTCCACTAAATACCAGGTCATCAAAATTCAAGCATCTGGGCAAGTCTATGTCAACAATATTCTTTCTCAGCTTCCATTGTTTACATGTAAGTGAATATTATTATTAATGTCCATCTAACACACCCACACACAATGTCCATATACATTTACACGTAGTATTTTATTCTGCTAGGGTTGCAGCCTTTTTAAGCTGACATTCAGTGTGCAGCAGCATGAACTAAAACGTATGACATCTATGATCAGTTTTTGAAGGTAATTAATGAAAGAAAATGGAGGAAAATCAGAGAACTCGGACACAACAGACATGTAGGCACATCACCAGAGAAAGAGTGAGACAGAAACCCACAGGCTGTTAGAAGACAGTTTATCACCACAACACACCATGGAAATATTAATGAACTATAATAAACATGTTGATGAAATGAAACCTGTAGGACATGTTGCTTCAGTACTGACAGCTCACTTAATGCTATGTGTTCTGATCTCTGCAGCTGAGCTGAGCGCCTTTTGGCCATCCTCCTTTTATGTTGTAATCAGCACCAAAGTGGGAATCCAAGTGATGGTCCAGCTCTCTCCTGTGATGCAAGTCTTCGTTTCAGCTGATGTGTCACTCAAAGGAGCCACATCCGGTACATCTCCATGTATTTAGGATGTAAATATGCATCTTTCAGGTTTCCAAAAGCTCATCTCTGTCCCACAATGCTACAGGGTTATGTGGGAACTTCAACAACATAATGAGTGATGACTTCTGGGTCATCAGTGGACTTGTGGAGGGAACTGCTGCAGCATTTGCCAACACATGGAAAACCAGAGTCAGCTGTCCTGACATCATGCCACTCTTTGGAGATCCTTGCAGCCAGGACATTAGCAGAGGTACAGATGATCTCCTGCACACAATGTTATGTTGAATGTTTTTAAAGACAACCCAAATTCAGAGAGGTAGGCAACAGGTGATGTTGGAATATTTAATAAAAAAAAAAGATGAACCAGCAAACTTACAAAATTCCAGAACGGAACAAAAATAAACCATAGCAGAAGCCAGGAGGCATGAGAAGAATGCAGGGAAACCAGAGCAGCAGTGGAGAGGTTACAGGGAATAAAAGGAGGAACCAGCAAGGAGTAACTGAGAAAGAGGTGCTTAAGTACTGGGAGCTTGAATGCTGGAACAAAGGAACTGGGCTGATAGCTAACAGTTGCAGGTGTGAATGGCAAGAACAGGGGGCAGACTGAGGAGAGAGAGAGAGAGAGAGAGAGAGAAAGTGGCATAGGAGGCGAGGGAGAGTAAGCAGGGGACTAGGAAATGAATCTAGCATTTAAGCAAACTAAACATTATAAAACTAGAGTAACTAAGCATAACTAGATACAAGAAATAAACTTAACTAGAATCACTGCGAAAGGACTGAATTAAAGAAAAATTGAAACAAGACTGAACAAAATAAGAAACACAAAATAATGAAACTAGAATCAAATCAAACAACAAAACAACCTAACAACCCGGGATCCTAACACACAATGTGCCATCACAGCTTACCACAGGCCCTCCAGGATGTTGGGTTATGCTTTTGTGATTGCTGTGGCCTAAAATTACTACTTTTGCAGCACCGTTTTCAAAAAGTTACAGTCAATGTTTAATCTTAAATTTTGCCATAACATGATCTTACAAAAAGTTGAAGTTGTTGAAGATAACCTTCCCAATAAAGACAGAATTTTAACATAGTTAATATTTAAAGTGCAAACAATATTTTCAAGTACCTTCTTGAAATAGCAGTCTTAAACCAAATAGAACCATGCCCTGAGGAGTTGCCAAAATGCAAAAGAAAGATTTCATAGTGATCATACAAGTTAACATAGTCTGATTACACAGCATATGCAAATCCTATAAAATATTTCAAAAATGTTTTTTTGCAGAAAAGCAAGACACATGCTTTCATCTTGCAGGTTCAGCTGTCAAGAAACAGGAAGCTAAATTAGAAGAAGGTAAAAATCAGTAAATGAGATCTTGGCCAATAATTTTTAAATGATAAGTAATGATAAGTAAGTAAGTAATTATTATGTATATCACCATTCAAAGATCAAAATTGCAAATGCAGATTAAACAAAGTAAAACAAAGACACACAGATAAAACACGATGCCAAAATAAAATACCAAATTAACCAGTAGAAAGATTTTCTGGACAAAATCTACTTTTCACAATGGTACTATCAGCGGCAGCTTGAGTATGAGCCTTAGTCCCAAAATCTCAGAAACATGTCTATGTGTGAAGTGACATCAGCCTGGATGCCTTTCATCAGGGAAACACTACTGTCTTTTTCAAGATACACCTTTCATTATATTATATTATTATATTTATTTATATTTGTGTGTTACAGAGAACTATGCACAGTACTGGTGTTCCAAATTGACTGATCCGCTGGGAGTGTTTGCCCCTTGCCACTCTGTTGTCAGCCCCAGCTCATACAAAGACGTAGGTTTGCAAACGTGAAGCATTCAGCGTGTATAAAACTCTTCTACTGTCATAGCCTTCTCCATGTCCACTTTGTGTTTGAGCAGAACTGCATGTACGACGGCTGTAACTGTGAAAAAAGCGAGGACTGCATGTGTGCTGCGGTTTCCTCATATGTCTATGCCTGCTCAGCAGCAGGAGTCCACATCAGTGGTTGGAGGGAAACCATCTGCGGTGAGCAAAAATCAGTGAACATGTTTTCACTGTTCGGAAACATATCCTTCTGCTGGGTAGATCGGACTGTTTGATTAACCTTTTCACATTTTTTCAATAGGAAAATTTAGCGAATCATGCCTATCAGAAACAGTTTATGAGTACAACATGACCTCCTGTGGTCGGACGTGTCGTTCCCTCAGCCAGGCTGATTACTCCTGCCAGGTCAACTTCACCTCCGTGGACGGCTGCGGCTGTGCTGAGGGAACCTACATGAATGAAGGGGGACAGTGTGTGTCCAGTGCGAGCTGCCCCTGCTACGATAAGGACACCTTTATTCCTGCTGGACAGGCCATCATCAAAGATGGAGTAACATGGTAACGACTCACAGATGCTCATTGGAGATTTTCATATTCACATAAATATGAACTGTTTTATCATCAAAGAACATGTGCTTTAAAAATAAATTGGGGGCAAGATTAGCAAATCCCCTAATCTTGCCCCCAAGTCCTTTAAGTCTTGGGGACTTAAAGGACTTGTCCAAGTCCTTTAAGTCCAAGTGCTTTAAGTCCATGTAGATTAAGTTTACTAAGTTGTCATTTTAAGCAAACATAAATAAATTAAATTTGACAAACTTTATTTGACTGCATGTAACAAATCAACATTTTTTTTAAAGTTGGTGCTCCATTTTCTTTTGGTCAGTAAACTGACAGAGAGTAGGGCAAGAAACATGGAGTTTAATGCAGTCAGCTTGTAATGCGTTGTCAAGGCTGTTTGGGATCAGATCACTACATCCCCACATGCCTCATAATTCATATTGATTCTGTTTGCCTCGTCCACAGTGTCTGCAGACATGGGGCCCTCAGCTGCTCAGGAGGAGCCAGACTACAAAGTAGGTTTCTATACGTTACATCCATCTATGGGAGGGTAATTTTGTGGTGTTTATACAACTAACACTTAATTGCAACCTATAATGAGGTTTGTAAACAGTGCAATATTTCATTCTTTAGCAAAGGATGTCTTAGTCCATAATCTGTAGTTTTAACATAATCTGCACTCAATTTCAATCTTCAGCCTCTACAACATGTGTCGCCCCCATGATTTATTTTGATTGCTCCACTGCTCAGCTTGGCACCACTGGGGCTGAGTGTCAGAGGAGTTGCAGCACAGTGGACATGCCTTGTGTAAGTACAGCAAAGTATTTCAGTTCAAAAAAGCATTTTGATATAAATCCATGCACCTTGTTCAGCCTAACATCTCTTCACTCTTGCCGGGAGCAGATCAGTACAGGCTGTACATCTGGATGTGTGTGCCCGGAAGGCCTGCTGTCAGACGGAGCAGGAGGCTGCATCAATGAGACAAGCTGTCCATGTGTCCACAATGGACACGTCTACCAGCCAGGACAGACTCTCACAGTGGACTGTAACACCTGGTATTTGAGGCATTTATGACTTTTGACCTTAAAAACTGTAGCACAGATATTAACTCTTTCATGCCAATTCTCTCCCTTCCAGCTCTCACATCTGACATTTATATATTTGTTTGATTTATTTCTGTTTGTATGTCACCACAGCTCATGCAGCGGACGAACGTTCACTTGTACCAATAATGTTTGCAATGGAGTTTGTGGGATCTATGGAGATGGTCATTATATTACGTTTGATGATAAAAGGTTTGACTTCAGTGGACAATGCGAATACACACTCCTACAGGTAAGAAGGCTACTGGACAAATCAACATTGTTTATTTGTCAGAATTAAAATCTTTAAATGTGATGTATGTTGATGAACAAACCTGTCACTAATACACACTGGTCCAATAAATAATAAACATACTTGGACAGTCACCTTTTAGACATATTGAGGAGTTGAAATCAATCTTTCTCTAGCAATAGAAGTGAATTCTGGAGCCTGTTAGCAGAGAAAACTATCAGCTGTATCAGTAATTGACTTTTTTTTTTAATTATAAGAAGGGAACACAAAGGAAATCCTATGACTGTATTACTGTGTGTTCTCATTCAGGATTATTGCAGCCCTGGTCAGGGAAACAGAAGCTTCAGTATTATCACTGAGAATGTTCCATGTGGAACCACTGGGACCACCTGCTCCAAGACCATTAAGATCTTCCTAGAGGTAAACACACCACACTCATTCCATCTACACCTGTGATCTAGTTGTTAATATCTTCCAACTGCTGGACAAGGAGAGAAGATTCTGACAGCATGACAACCTGCAGCAAAAATACCATCGTCTCATCTTAGCATAGTCCTAATCTTTCATCAAAAACCAGAGTTTATTTGTAAAGTTTTTAGCATGTTATGTAATAGTATGTAGGGAGTTGGGAAAAACATAAACCCTGCCAATCTTTGACATGTGGAACAAAATATATACAAGGAGAAATAGAAAGTCTTATATGGAGTCTGTGCAGTGTTTAACATTTTATGTGGTTTTTGTTTGCTTTGTAATCTTGATTTGTACAGGATAATGAATTCCATCTTAAAGATGACAGTTTCCAGGTTATAAAAGGAAACATCAATGTTCTCCCTGTTTCTGTACAAAAAATGGGTATTTACCTGGTGGTGACCGTCCAATCAGGGCTGGTAGTCATGTGGGACCAGAAGACCAGCCTTTTCATTTCTCTCAGTCCACAGTTCCAGGTAACTCATTAAGTGTGTGTGTTGTGATTAACTAAATCTCAGCTTGGTTCTTTAGGTTTTATTTTAGACGACCATAAGCTGGCCGAATAAAAGAACATACTATCAAAATACTTACACATGAACACAAATCCTTGTATCATTTCATTTGATATTTAGACCAACACTGATCAATGCTGGATATTTTTACTGAACTGGTAATGTACCTGATGATGATAAGTTCAAATCATATCATATTTGTGACTGCTCTGTTGTTTTCACCATGCCAGGGTGAAGTGTGTGGACTTTGTGGGAACTACGATGGCAACAGTAAAAATGATTTTACCACACGCTCTCAAGAGACTGTGACAGATGTTTTAGAGTTTGGGAACAGCTGGAAAGTGTCATCTAGTTGCTCTAATGCCCAGCTTCTCAGTGATCCCTGTGCCTCCAACCGCTACCGGGCAGCCTGGTCTCAGAAGCAGTGCAGCATCATAACCAGCGCCACCTTCCACAGCTGTCATCCAAAAGTAACATGCACACAGCACAGCTACACCTAAATGGATCCATGTTTACATAAATTAAAAACTGTAAATGCTCCACTCCTTGGGAGATTAGATAGTTTTTTCTTCTTTTCTTCATCTTTATCACTACATGCACAGATTGCCTCTTTCTTTGCGTGGTGATCCAGCTACTGTTTATTTATCTATCTAAAACATCCCGTTTTAGAAAAAAATTACCAGGCACTGTTAGATGAAATTCCAGTCAGTCAAGTTTATGTTATACCATGCTTAAGAATATAAAGCACTCAAACAGGACAGAGTAAAAGCTTTGAGTAAGGCTCATAGTAGAGTTTGTCAGAGTCCACATATTTGTCTTGTACCATGGATAAAGGATCCTGAACAGTGGAGAGACAGTCTGGCTTCTAACCTTTGGTGTATATCTTAACTTTACCGCATGATAAAATTTCCACCACAAGCCTAACAAACTTTATTTTAGAATGTTTTAAACATGGAAAAACTTGATGGGAGAATATTTGTAGTTTTTCTACAAAGTCTATTTATTGGCCTCTTTTGAACTTCTTTCAAAATATGTAACAGTATACCTTACATGAGTATAATTAGAATGAGAAAGACAACATGTTTGATGTAACTGCTTTGTGTTTAAGGTTGATCCTGGCCCATACTATGATTCCTGTGTGAGAGACTCCTGTGCTTGTGACACTGGAGGTGACTGTGAGTGTTTCTGCACCGCTGTGGCTGCCTATGCCAAAGCTTGCAGCACAGCTGGAGCCTGCATCAGCTGGAGAACTCCAAAGTTGTGCCGTAAGTTTGACCATCACAACTGCTGTCATGGTGATGGAGCTATTCGATGATGTAACAAAATCAAAAATTGGATTTTGTTTAATTTCAAGCTAATTTCAGCTTTACAAAGCACCAGTTCAAAACTTTAGTAATCTCAAAATGCACACAAATAAATCACATGTAAATCAAATTAAATACATATTTCAATATAACTGACTTTTTAAGTACCAATGAAATTATTCCAATTTGAATGAAGTAAGCCTTTAGTCAGTGTAACTTACTTGTTAAAGGCTTACTTTAGTGTAACTAAAGTAAGCCTTGCTTTAGTTACACTAAAGTAAGCCTTTAGTTACATGGAAACTGCCTGTTTCCATGACTGGAAACAGGCAGTTTCCAGTCATGCAAAACTTTATTTTATATTAAAAAAATTATATAAAAGGTCCATATTTTGTGTCTGCTAGCTATTTTCTGTGACTACTATAACTCCCCTGGTGGCTGTGAATGGCATTACAAGCCTTGTGGAGCTGACTGTATGAAGACATGTAGGAATCCCTCAGGAAACTGTACCAAACTCATCACTCACATGGAAGGTAAACATTTGTCCAGCATGCTAGTTAAATAACTTGTAACTTTACTTACATCACATTTTATTAAACAGTATTTCAGATAAGACAAAGTATTTTGAAGGTAAGCTAAGGAAAGTTGGGTTACTGTTACTAAATAATATTCATACCACAACTTAATTTCCCTACAATATTATGTATAGTAGTCAAATCATTAAGAGTGAAAAATTAAGATGCAAGGAATCTAATGTTTAGTAAAAAGTGACTTGTTTTTCCACATTGCAGGAGGCATGTGTTATGTTTTCATTGAGTGAGTCGTAAAAACATCATGATGGAAAAGTCAACTCCTCACTTTACACCTACATTGGACATTTCATTCCCCATTAATTAACATATATACTTTTGTATTACATAGGTTGCTATCCACAGTGTTCTCACACCAAGCCATTCTTTGATGAAGACACAATGAAATGTGTGAACTGGGACCAGTGTGGATGCTATGATGACAAAGGCATCCATTACAGCACAGGCGAGAAGGTTCCATCCAACAGCTGTTACACTTGGTATGTCTCATGTAACATTGATCATTGTATTAGCATAACTGGTCCAGTAAACACTAATAGATTGGTGTATGCTATCTGCGTATGCTATCTGATTCATACATGCATTGTCATACTATATAAGGTTATATAACTAGACTTTGTGGGTTTGTGTGGTCTTTATTTTGGGCTACGTTCCATCTGGGGCTTCATACAATAGTGTGAATCTTAGTTAAGGATTTGTAGTTTGCCCCAACTGTAATTTAGCATTTATTTTTGTTATTACTTGGACAACTCCTTCTTGAATTGTCTTCTCTGCTGAATCTAATGTTTATTTGGAGTTGTTATTTTTTTGCCTATGACAAAAGCTAAGGTAGGCAAAGGTATGCAACTTCTATAAAAAAGTATTTATTTACTTATTTTTTACATATTTGTTAAACTTTCACTTTTTTGTGTCAGTTTGACAGGAAAAAATTAGCTCCTCTGCCTCCTCCAAGTGCTATCAGTAATTATTGAGAAATAAACCGCACATTCAGAAACACCCAATAAGAGCCAGGAGGAAGTTCTTAGTCTTATTTAGTCTGGGCCTCCTTACTTTGGCTGCTACCCCTGCGACCTGCCTCCAGATAAGCGGAAGAAAGAAAGAAAGGCAGAAAGAAAGACAGATAGTTAGATAGACAGTTAGATAGACAGTTAGATAGATAGATAGATAGATAGATAGATAGATAGATAGATAGATAGATAGATAGATAGATAGATAGATAGATAGATAGATAGATAGATGGAAAAAAGAAAGGAAAGATGTTCTTTGTACTGTCAATCATGCTTGTGTATTCACAGCCTAGGCAATAGCATTGTCCCAAGAGTAGAACTTATTATGAATGAGAGGCTCTACAGCAATGATGACCCATGAAGAACTCATGAGCAATTTTCCTGCAATAGTAAGATGTTTTTCTGCCTTTAGTAGATTAACAGAAGTTGTTGAATCCACAACTGGAGTACCAGGAATCATGTCAACATTAGTACATAGAGTTTTAATTTGTGAATATCTTCCTCCTGGCACTGACAGGTTGTTTTTGACAGGGAGTGGTGCAATTATGCACATTGCAATAGTTGGTAAAGGAGGAAGTGGAGGAACGTGATTTTTTTTCCGTCTCTATCACACCACATAGTGACAGTTTTAATAAAAATGTAAAAAACTGACTTTAAAGGTAAAGGTTACATATTGCAGTTACATGTGGAACTTTTATTTGTGTGAGATAAATTTTTAGAGAAATTTTGAAAAAAAAAAATACAAAAGGAAACACTCTGTTTTTAACCAGTTAATAAAAAATAGTGGGATTAACACAATGTTCTATTTTTCAAAGCTCCTGTACATTATCTGGGATAATATGTATCTACAGTGTTGATTGTGAGTATATGTTGTAATTTATAGTAATCAGGATATCTAATAAATGTTAATACTGAAATTATTATTTTGTTTAGATTAACAATGTAATATATCTACCTACAGCATGTACATGCACAATTAATGGAAAAACTTACAACTTCGGTGCCACAATATACAACACTTCGGATGGTCTGGGAAACTGCATTACAGCTGAATGTGGCGCTAATGGAACTGTATCTAGAAGCATGTACATATGCATGAATACTACAACCGCTGGGCCTACAACAACTCCATTTGAATTTAGCACAGGTTGGAGACTGACTATAATTACTACAAAATGCTATGATATTGTTTGACTTTGAAAAGTTTGCCATAAATGTTTTATTATATGTTGGTCTTTTTTCTTAAGCTTTAAGATCTACGTCAACAATAAACATCACATCAAAAACAAAAGGAACAACTAAACTGAAGGACGAAACCACCCCACAAATAACATATGCCACAAAAACAATAATGACAGCTAGGAAAAAAACAACACTTGTTACATCAAAACCCTCTGTTGTTACTAAAATCACAACAACTTCAAGAATCACCAGAGCAATAACAACAAAAGCTTCTGAAGCATCTACAACCAATGGTCACTCAACGAAAGTAGGTACAAGAAAGCCCGTTGAAGCAACCTCTGGTCAATTAACATTCTCTACCACAGCAATTGTTGAAACCACTACTTCAGTAGCAGAGGCAACAAGCAGAAGGAGTGAAACTGCAACAGTATCATCAAAGCCCTCTATTCATACAACAACTACGGAAGGCCCTATTACATCCACCCAGAGAGCCACAACTGAATCTGTGGAAACTACATTCTCAGAAACAACAACAGTGAAGTTTGGAACAACAAACCCCTCTAAAGTTGGCACAACAGGCCCAGTGACTGGCTCGATAACAGAAGTTGTTGAGTCCACAACTTTAGTACCAGGAATCATGTCAACAAGCCAAGAAACAACACTTGTTACATTGAAACCCTCTGTTGTTACCAAAATCACAACAAAATCATCCAGAAGCACAGGAGCAATTACAACGAAATCTTCTGAAGCATCTACAAGTCATGGTCACTCAACCAATGTAGGTACAAGAAAGCCTGTTGAAGCAACCTCTGGTCAATTAACATTCTCCACCACAGCAATTGTTGAAACCACAACTTCAGTGCCAGAGGCAACAAGAAGAAGGAGTGAAACTACAATGGTATCATCAAAGCCCTCTCTTTATGCAACGACTACAGAAGGCCCTACTACATCCACCCAGAGAGCCACAACTGAATCTGTGGAAACTACGTTCTCAGAAACAACAACAGTGAAGATTGGAACAACAAAAACCTCGAAAGATGGCACAACAGGCCCTGTGACTGGCTCCATAACAGAAGTTGTTGAATCCACAACTGAAGTAACAGGAATCATATCAACAAGCCAAGAAAAAACACTTGTTACATCGAAACCTTCTGTTGTTACCAAAACCACAACAACACATTCCGGAACCACGGCAGCAATTACAACAAAAACTTCTGAAGCATCTCCAACCAATGGTCACGCAACCAATGTAGGTACAAGAAAGCCCGTTGAAGCAACCTCTGGTCAATTAACATTCTCCACCACAGCAGTTGTTGAAACCACAACTTCAGTACCAGAGGCAACAAGCAGAAGGAGTGAAACTACAACCGTATCATCAAAGCCCTCTATTCATACAACGACTACAGAAGGCCCTATTACATTCACCCAGAGAGCCACAACTGAATCTGTGGAAACTACGTTCTCAGAAACAACAGTGAAGATTGGAACAACAAACCCCTCTAAAGTTGGCACAACAGGCCCAGTGACTGGCTCGGTAACAGAAATTGTTGAATCCACAACTTTAGTAACAGGAATCATGTCAACAAGCCAAGAAACAACACTTGTTACATTGAAACCCTCTGTTGTTACCAAAATCACAACAAAATCATCCAGAAGCACAGGAGCAATTACAACGAAATCTTCTGAAGCATCTACAAGTCATGGTCACTCAACCAATGTAGGTACAAGAAAGCCTGTTGAAGCAACCTCTGGTCAATTAACATTCTCCACCACAGCAATTGTTGAAACCACAACTTCAGTGCCAGAGGCAACAAGAAGAAGGAGTGAAACTACAATGGTATCATCAAAGCCCTCTCTTTATACAACGACTACAGAAGGCCCTACTACATCCACCCAGAGAGCCACAACTGAATCTGTGGAAACTACGTTCTCAGAAACAACAGTGAAGATTGGAACAACAAACCCCTCTAAAGTTGGCACAACAGGCCCAGTGACTGGCTCGGTAACAGAAATTGTTGAATCCACAACTTTAGTACCAGGAATCATGTCAACAAGCCAAGAAACAACACTTGTTACATTGAAACCCTCTGTTGTTACCAAAATCACAACAAAATCATTCAGAAGCACAGGAGCAATTACAACGAAATCTTCTGAAGCATCTACAAGTCATGGTCACTCAACCAATGTAGGTACAAGAAAGCCTGTTGAAGCAACCTCTGGTCAATTAACATTCTCCACCACAGCAATTGTTGAAACCACAACTTCAGTGCCAGAGGCAACAAGAAGAAGGAGTGAAACTACAATGGTATCATCAAAGCCCTCTATTTATACAACGACTACAGAAGGCCCTATTACATCCACCCAGAGAGCCACAACTGAATCTGTGGAAACTACGTTCTCAGAAACAACAGTGAAGATTGGAACAACAAACCCCTCTAAAGTTGGCACAACAGGCCCAGTGACTGGCTCGGTAACAGAAATTGTTGAATCCACAACTTTAGGACCAGGGATCATGTCAACAAGCCAAGTAACAACACTTGTTACGTCGAAACCCACTGTTGTTACCAAAACTACAACAACACCTTCCGGAAGCACAAGAGCAATTACAACAAAATCTTCTGAAGCATCTACAACCAATGGTCACTCAACGAATGTAGGTACAAGAAAGCCCGTTGAAGCAACCTCTGGTCAATTAACATTCTCCACCACAGCAATTGTTGAAACCATAACGTCAGTGCCGCAGGCAACAAGCAGAAGGAGTGAAACTACAACAGTATCATCAAAGCCCTCTATTTATACAACGACTACAGAAGGCCCTATTACATCCACCCAGAGAGCCACAACTGAATCTGTGGAAACTACGTTCTCAGAAACAACAGTGAAGATTGGAACAACAAACCCCTCTAAAGTTGGCACAACAGGCCCAGTGACTGGCTCGGTAACAGAAATTGTTGAATCCACAACTTTAGTACCAGGGATCATGTCAACAAGCCAAGAAACAACACTTGTTACATTGAAACCCTCTGTTGTTACCAAAATCACAACAAAATCATTCAGAAGCACAGGAGCAATTACAACGAAATCTTCTGAAGCATCTACAAGTCATGGTCACTCAACCAATGTAGGTACAAGAAAGCCTGTTGAAGCAACCTCTGGTCAATTAACATTCTCCACCACAGCAATTGTTGAAACCACAACTTCAGTGCCAGAGGCAACAAGAAGAAGGAGTGAAACTACAATGGTATCATCAAAGCCCTCTATTTATACAACGACTACAGAAGGCCCTATTACATCTACCCAGAGAGCCACAACTGAATCTGTGGAAACTACGTTCTCAGAAACAACAGTGAAGATTGGAACAACAAACCCCTCTAAAGTTGGCACAACAGGCCCAGTGACTGGCTCGGTAACAGAAATTGTTGAATCCACAACTTTAGGACCAGGGATCATGTCAACAAGCCAAGTAACAACACTTGTTACGTCGAAACCCACTGTTGTTACCAAAACTACAACAACACCTTCCGGAAGCACAAGAGCAATTACAACAAAATCTTCTGAAGCATCTACAACCAATGGTCACTCAACGAATGTAGGTACAAGAAAGCCCGTTGAAGCAACCTCTGGTCAATTAACATTCTCCACCACAGCAATTGTTGAAACCATAACGTCAGTGCCGCAGGCAACAAGCAGAAGGAGTGAAACTACAACAGTATCATCAAAGCCCTCTATTTATACAACGACTACAGAAGGCCCTATTACATCCACCCAGAGAGCCACAACTGAATCTGTGGAAACTACGTTCTCAGAAACAACAATGAAGATTGGAACAACAAACCCCTCTAAAGTTGGCACAACAGGCCCAGTGACTGGCTCGGTAACAGAAATTGTTGAATCCACAACTTTAGTACCAGGGATCATGTCAACAAGCCAAATAACAACACTTGTTACATCTAAACCCACTGTTGTTACCAAAATCACAACAAAACCATCCAGAAGCACAGGAGCAATTACAACGACATCTTCTGAAGCATCTACAAGTCATGGTCACTCAACCAATGTAGGTACAAGAAAGCCCGTTGAAGCAACCTCTGGTCAATTAACATTCTCCACCACAGCAATTGTTGAAACCATAACGTCAGTGCCGCAGGCAACAAGCAGAAGGAGTGAAACTACAACAGTATCATCAAAGCCCTCTATTTATACAACGACTACAGAAGGCCCTATTACATCCACCCAGAGAGCCACAACTGAATCTGTGGAAACTACGTTCTCAGAAACAACAGTGAAGATTGGAACAACAAACCCCTCTAAAGTTGGCACAACAGGCCCAGTGACTGGCTCGGTAACAGAAATTGTTGAATCCACAACTTTAGGACCAGGGATCATGTCAACAAGCCAAGTAACAACACTTGTTACATCTAAACCCACTGTTGTTACCAAAATCACAACAAAACCATCTAGAAGCACAGGAGCAATTACAACGAAATCTTCTGAAGCATCTACAAGTCATGGTCACTCAACCAATGTAGCTACAAGAAAGCCTGTTGAAGCAACCTCTGGTCAATTAACATTCTCCACCACAGCAATTGTTGAAACCACAACTTCAGTGCCAGAGGCAACAAGAAGAAGGAGTGAAACTACAATGGTATCATCAAAGCCCTCTCTTTATACAACGACTACAGAAGGCCCTACTACATCCACCCAGAGAGCCACAACTGAATCTGTGGAAACTACGTTCTCAGAAACAACAGTGAAGATTGGAACAACAAACCCCTCTAAAGTTGGCACAACAGGCCCAGTGACTGGCTCGGTAACAGAAATTGTTGAATCCACAACTTTAGTACCAGGAATCATGTCAACAAGCCAAGAAACAACACTTGTTACATTGAAACCCTCTGTTGATACCAAAATCACAACAAAATCATTCAGAAGCACAGGAGCAATTACAACGAAATCTTCTGAAGCATCTACAAGTCATGGTCACTCAACCAATGTAGGTACAAGAAAGCCTGTTGAAGCAACCTCTGGTCAATTAACATTCTCCACCACAGCAATTGTTGAAACCACAACTTCAGTGCCAGAGGCAACAAGAAGAAGGAGTGAAACTACAATGGTATCATCAAAGCCCTCTATTTATACAACGACTACAGAAGGCCCTATTACATCCACCCAGAGAGCCACAACTGAATCTGTGGAAACTACGTTCTCAGAAACAACAGTGAAGATTGGAACAACAAACCCCTCTAAAGTTGGCACAACAGGCCCAGTGACTGGCTCGGTAACAGAAATTGTTGAATCCACAACTTTAGGACCAGGGATCATGTCAACAAGCCAAGTAACAACACTTGTTACGTCGAAACCCACTGTTGTTACCAAAACTACAACAACACCTTCCGGAAGCACAAGAGCAATTACAACAAAATCTTCTGAAGCATCTACAACCAATGGTCACTCAACGAATGTAGGTACAAGAAAGCCCGTTGAAGCAACCTCTGGTCAATTAACATTCTCCACCACAGCAATTGTTGAAACCATAACGTCAGTGCCGCAGGCAACAAGCAGAAGGAGTGAAACTACAACAGTATCATCAAAGCCCTCTATTTATACAACGACTACAGAAGGCCCTATTACATCCACCCAGAGAGCCACAACTGAATCTGTGGAAACTACGTTCTCAGAAACAACAGTGAAGATTGGAACAACAAACCCCTCTAAAGTTGGCACAACAGGCCCAGTGACTGGCTCGGTAACAGAAATTGTTGAATCCACAACTTTAGTACCAGGGATCATGTCAACAAGCCAAGAAACAACACTTGTTACATTGAAACCCTCTGTTGTTACCAAAATCACAACAAAATCATTCAGAAGCACAGGAGCAATTACAACGAAATCTTCTGAAGCATCTACAAGTCATGGTCACTCAACCAATGTAGGTACAAGAAAGCCTGTTGAAGCAACCTCTGGTCAATTAACATTCTCCACCACAGCAATTGTTGAAACCACAACTTCAGTGCCAGAGGCAACAAGAAGAAGGAGTGAAACTACAATGGTATCATCAAAGCCCTCTATTTATACAACGACTACAGAAGGCCCTATTACATCTACCCAGAGAGCCACAACTGAATCTGTGGAAACTACGTTCTCAGAAACAACAGTGAAGATTGGAACAACAAACCCCTCTAAAGTTGGCACAACAGGCCCAGTGACTGGCTCGGTAACAGAAATTGTTGAATCCACAACTTTAGGACCAGGGATCATGTCAACAAGCCAAGTAACAACACTTGTTACGTCGAAACCCACTGTTGTTACCAAAACTACAACAATACCTTCCGGAAGCACAAGAGCAATTACAACAAAATCTTCTGAAGCATCTACAACCAATGGTCACTCAACGAATGTAGGTACAAGAAAGCCCGTTGAAGCAACCTCTGGTCAATTAACATTCTCCACCACAGCAATTGTTGAAACCATAACGTCAGTGCCGCAGGCAACAAGCAGAAGGAGTGAAACTACAACAGTATCATCAAAGCCCTCTATTTATACAACGACTACAGAAGGCCCTATTACATCCACCCAGAGAGCCACAACTGAATCTGTGGAAACTACGTTCTCAGAAACAACAGTGAAGATTGGAACAACAAACCCCTCTAAAGTTGGCACAACAGGCCCAGTGACTGGCTCGGTAACAGAAATTGTTGAATCCACAACTTTAGTACCAGGGATCATGTCAACAAGCCAAATAACAACACTTGTTACATCTAAACCCACTGTTGTTACCAAAATCACAACAAAACCATCCAGAAGCACAGGAGCAATTACAACGACATCTTCTGAAGCATCTACAAGTCATGGTCACTCAACCAATGTAGGTACAAGAAAGCCCGTTGAAGCAACCTCTGGTCAATTAACATTCTCCACCACAGCAATTGTTGAAACCATAACGTCAGTGCCGCAGGCAACAAGCAGAAGGAGTGAAACTACAACAGTATCATCAAAGCCCTCTATTTATACAACGACTACAGAAGGCCCTATTACATCCACCCAGAGAGCCACAACTGAATCTGTGGAAACTACGTTCTCAGAAACAACAGTGAAGATTGGAACAACAAACCCCTCTAAAGTTGGCACAACAGGCCCAGTGACTGGCTCGGTAACAGAAATTGTTGAATCCACAACTTTAGGACCAGGGATCATGTCAACAAGCCAAGTAACAACACTTGTTACATCTAAACCCACTGTTGTTACCAAAATCACAACAAAACCATCCAGAAGCACAGGAGCAATTACAACGACATCTTCTGAAGCATCTACAAGTCATGGTCACTCAACCAATGTAGGTACAAGAAAGCCCGTTGAAACAACCTCTGGTCAATTAACATTCTCCACCACAGCAATTGTTGAAACCATAACGTCAGTGCCGCAGGCAACAAGCAGAAGGAGTGAAACTACAACAGTATCATCAAAGCCCTCTATTTATACAACGACTACAGAAGGCCCTATTACATCCACCCAGAGAGCCACAACTGAATCTGTGGAAACTACGTTCTCAGAAACAACAGTGAAGATTGGAACAACAAACCCCTCTAAAGTTGGCACAACAGGCCCAGTGACTGGCTCGGTAACAGAAATTGTTGAATCCACAACTTTAGGACCAGGGATCATGTCAACAAGCCAAGTAACAACACTTGTTACATCTAAACCCACTGTTGTTACCAAAATCACAACAAAACCATCTAGAAGCACAGGAGCAATTACAACGAAATCTTCTGAAGCATCTACAAGTCATGGTCACTCAACCAATGTAGCTACAAGAAAGCCTGTTGAAGCAACCTCTGGTCAATTAACATTCTCCACCACAGCAATTGTTGAAACCACAACTTCAGTGCCAGAGGCAACAAGAAGAAGGAGTGAAACTACAATGGTATCATCAAAGCCCTCTCTTTATACAACGACTACAGAAGGCCCTACTACATCCACCCAGAGAGCCACAACTGAATCTGTGGAAACTACGTTCTCAGAAACAACAGTGAAGATTGGAACAACAAACCCCTCTAAAGTTGGCACAACAGGCCCAGTGACTGGCTCGGTAACAGAAATTGTTGAATCCACAACTTTAGTACCAGGAATCATGTCAACAAGCCAAGAAACAACACTTGTTACATTGAAACCCTCTGTTGATACCAAAATCACAACAAAATCATTCAGAAGCACAGGAGCAATTACAACGAAATCTTCTGAAGCATCTACAAGTCATGGTCACTCAACCAATGTAGGTACAAGAAAGCCTGTTGAAGCAACCTCTGGTCAATTAACATTCTCCACCACAGCAATTGTTGAAACCACAACTTCAGTGCCAGAGGCAACAAGAAGAAGGAGTGAAACTACAATGGTATCATCAAAGCCCTCTATTTATACAACGACTACAGAAGGCCCTATTACATCCACCCAGAGAGCCACAACTGAATCTGTGGAAACTACGTTCTCAGAAACAACAGTGAAGATTGGAACAACAAACCCCTCTAAAGTTGGCACAACAGGCCCAGTGACTGGCTCGGTAACAGAAATTGTTGAATCCACAACTTTAGGACCAGGGATCATGTCAACAAGCCAAGTAACAACACTTGTTACGTCGAAACCCACTGTTGTTACCAAAACTACAACAACACCTTCCGGAAGCACAAGAGCAATTACAACAAAATCTTCTGAAGCATCTACAACCAATGGTCACTCAACGAATGTAGGTACAAGAAAGCCCGTTGAAGCAACCTCTGGTCAATTAACATTCTCCACCACAGCAATTGTTGAAACCATAACGTCAGTGCCGCAGGCAACAAGCAGAAGGAGTGAAACTACAACAGTATCATCAAAGCCCTCTATTTATACAACGACTACAGAAGGCCCTATTACATCCACCCAGAGAGCCACAACTGAATCTGTGGAAACTACGTTCTCAGAAACAACAGTGAAGATTGGAACAACAAACCCCTCTAAAGTTGGCACAACAGGCCCAGTGACTGGCTCGGTAACAGAAATTGTTGAATCCACAACTTTAGTACCAGGGATCATGTCAACAAGCCAAGAAACAACACTTGTTACATTGAAACCCTCTGTTGTTACCAAAATCACAACAAAATCATTCAGAAGCACAGGAGCAATTACAACGAAATCTTCTGAAGCATCTACAAGTCATGGTCACTCAACCAATGTAGGTACAAGAAAGCCTGTTGAAGCAACCTCTGGTCAATTAACATTCTCCACCACAGCAATTGTTGAAACCACAACTTCAGTGCCAGAGGCAACAAGAAGAAGGAGTGAAACTACAATGGTATCATCAAAGCCCTCTATTTATACAACGACTACAGAAGGCCCTATTACATCTACCCAGAGAGCCACAACTGAATCTGTGGAAACTACGTTCTCAGAAACAACAGTGAAGATTGGAACAACAAACCCCTCTAAAGTTGGCACAACAGGCCCAGTGACTGGCTCGGTAACAGAAATTGTTGAATCCACAACTTTAGGACCAGGGATCATGTCAACAAGCCAAGTAACAACACTTGTTACGTCGAAACCCACTGTTGTTACCAAAACTACAACAATACCTTCCGGAAGCACAAGAGCAATTACAACAAAATCTTCTGAAGCATCTACAACCAATGGTCACTCAACGAATGTAGGTACAAGAAAGCCCGTTGAAGCAACCTCTGGTCAATTAACATTCTCCACCACAGCAATTGTTGAAACCATAACGTCAGTGCCGCAGGCAACAAGCAGAAGGAGTGAAACTACAACAGTATCATCAAAGCCCTCTATTTATACAACGACTACAGAAGGCCCTATTACATCCACCCAGAGAGCCACAACTGAATCTGTGGAAACTACGTTCTCAGAAACAACAGTGAAGATTGGAACAACAAACCCCTCTAAAGTTGGCACAACAGGCCCAGTGACTGGCTCGGTAACAGAAATTGTTGAATCCACAACTTTAGTACCAGGGATCATGTCAACAAGCCAAATAACAACACTTGTTACATCTAAACCCACTGTTGTTACCAAAATCACAACAAAACCATCCAGAAGCACAGGAGCAATTACAACGACATCTTCTGAAGCATCTACAAGTCATGGTCACTCAACCAATGTAGGTACAAGAAAGCCCGTTGAAGCAACCTCTGGTCAATTAACATTCTCCACCACAGCAATTGTTGAAACCATAACGTCAGTGCCGCAGGCAACAAGCAGAAGGAGTGAAACTACAACAGTATCATCAAAGCCCTCTATTTATACAACGACTACAGAAGGCCCTATTACATCCACCCAGAGAGCCACAACTGAATCTGTGGAAACTACGTTCTCAGAAACAACAGTGAAGATTGGAACAACAAACCCCTCTAAAGTTGGCACAACAGGCCCAGTGACTGGCTCGGTAACAGAAATTGTTGAATCCACAACTTTAGGACCAGGGATCATGTCAACAAGCCAAGTAACAACACTTGTTACATCTAAACCCACTGTTGTTACCAAAATCACAACAAAACCATCCAGAAGCACAGGAGCAATTACAACGACATCTTCTGAAGCATCTACAAGTCATGGTCACTCAACCAATGTAGGTACAAGAAAGCCCGTTGAAACAACCTCTGGTCAATTAACATTCTCCACCACAGCAATTGTTGAAACCATAACGTCAGTGCCGCAGGCAACAAGCAGAAGGAGTGAAACTACAACAGTATCATCAAAGCCCTCTATTTATACAACGACTACAGAAGGCCCTATTACATCCACCCAGAGAGCCACAACTGAATCTGTGGAAACTACGTTCTCAGAAACAACAGTGAAGATTGGAACAACAAACCCCTCTAAAGTTGGCACAACAGGCCCAGTGACTGGCTCGGTAACAGAAATTGTTGAATCCACAACTTTAGGACCAGGGATCATGTCAACAAGCCAAGTAACAACACTTGTTACATCTAAACCCACTGTTGTTACCAAAATCACAACAAAACCATCTAGAAGCACAGGAGCAATTACAACGAAATCTTCTGAAGCATCTACAAGTCATGGTCACTCAACCAATGTAGGTACAAGAAAGCCTGTTGAAGCAACCTCTGGTCAATTAACATTCTCCACCACAGCAATTGTTGAAACCACAACTTCAGTGCCAGAGGCAACAAGAAGAAGGAGTGAAACTACAATGGTATCATCAAAGCCCTCTCTTTATACAACGACTACAGAAGGCCCTACTACATCCACCCAGAGAGCCACAACTGAATCTGTGGAAACTACGTTCTCAGAAACAACAGTGAAGATTGGAACAACAAACCCCTCTAAAGTTGGCACAACAGGCCCAATGACTGGCTCGGTAACAGAAATTGTTGAATCCACAACTTTAGGACCAGGGATCATGTCAACAAGCCAAGTAACAACACTTGTTACGTCGAAACCCACTGTTGTTACCAAAACTACAACAACACCTTCCGGAAGCACAAGAGCAATTACAACAAAATCTTCTGAAGCATCTACAACCAATGGTCACTCAACGAATGTAGGTACAAGAAAGCCCGTTGAAGCAACCTCTGGTCAATTAACATTCTCCACCACAGCAATTGTTGAAACCATAACGTCAGTGCCGCAGGCAACAAGCAGAAGGAGTGAAACTACAACAGTATCATCAAAGCCCTCTATTTATACAACGACTACAGAAGGCCCTATTACATCCACCCAGAGAGCCACAACTGAATCTGTGGAAACTACGTTCTCAGAAACAACAGTGAAGATTGGAACAACAAACCCCTCTAAAGTTGGCACAACAGGCCCAGTGACTGGCTCGGTAACAGAAATTGTTGAATCCACAACTTTAGTACCAGGGATCATGTCAACAAGCCAAATAACAACACTTGTTACATCTAAACCCACTGTTGTTACCAAAATCACAACAAAACCAACCAGAAGCACAGGAGCAATTACAACGACATCTTCTGAAGCATCTACAAGTCATGGTCACTCAACCAATGTAGGTACAAGAAAGCCCGTTGAAGCAACCTCTGGTCAATTAACATTCTCCACCACAGCAATTGTTGAAACCATAACGTCAGTGCCGCAGGCAACAAGCAGAAGGAGTGAAACTACAACAGTATCATCAAAGCCCTCTATTTATACAACGACTACAGAAGGCCCTATTACATCCACCCAGAGAGCCACAACTGAATCTGTGGAAACTACGTTCTCAGAAACAACAGTGAAGATTGGAACAACAAACCCCTCTAAAGTTGGCACAACAGGCCCAGTGACTGGCTCGGTAACAGAAATTGTTGAATCCACAACTTTAGGACCAGGGATCATGTCAACAAGCCAAGTAACAACACTTGTTACATCTAAACCCACTGTTGTTACCAAAATCACAACAAAACCATCTAGAAGCACAGGAGCAATTACAACGAAATCTTCTGAAGCATCTACAAGTCATGGTCACTCAACCAATGTAGGTACAAGAAAGCCTGTTGAAGCAACCTCTGGTCAATTAACATTCTCCACCACAGCAATTGTTGAAACCACAACTTCAGTGCCAGAGGCAACAAGAAGAAGGAGTGAAACTACAATGGTATCATCAAAGCCCTCTCTTTATACAACGACTACAGAAGGCCCTACTACATCCACCCAGAGAGCCACAACTGAATCTGTGGAAACTACGTTCTCAGAAACAACAGTGAAGATTGGAACAACAAACCCCTCTAAAGTTGGCACAACAGGCCCAGTGACTGGCTCGGTAACAGAAATTGTTGAATCCACAACTTTAGTACCAGGGATCATGTCAACAAGCCAAGTAACAACACTTGTTACGTCGAAACCCACTGTTGTTACCAAAATCACAACAAAACCATCCAGAAGCACAGGAGCAATTACAACGACATCTTCTGAAGCATCTACAAGTCATGGTCACTCAACCAATGTAGGTACAAGAAAGCCCGTTGAAGCAACCTCTGGTCAATTAACATTCTCCACCACAGCAATTGTTGAAACCACTACTTCAGTACCAGAGGCAACAAGCAGAAAGAGTGAAATTACAACGGTATCATCAAAACCCTCTATTCATACAACGACTACGGAAGGCCCTATTACATCCACCCAGAGAGCCACAACTGAATCTGTGGAAACTACATTCTCAGAAACAACAACAGTGAATATTGGAACAACAAAACCCTCGAAAGTTGGCACAACAGGCCCAGTGACTGGCTCCATAACAGAAGTTGTTGAATCCACAACTGAAGTAACAGGGATCATATCAACAAGCCAAGAAACAACACTTGTTACATCGAAACCCTCTGTTGTTACCAAAACCACAACAACACCTTCCGGAACCACGGCAGCAATTACAAGAAAATCTTTTGAAGCATCTACAACCAATGGTCACTCAACGAATGTAGGTACAAGAAAGCCCGATGAAGCAACCTCTGGTCAATTAACATTTTCCACCACAGCAATTGTTGAAACCATAACTTCAGTGCCGGAGGCAACAAGCAGAAGGAGTGAAACTACAACAGTATCATCAAAGCCCTCTATTTATACAACGACTACAGAAGGCCCTATTACATCCACCCAGAGAGCCACAACTGAATCTGTGGAAACTACGTTCTCAGAAACAACAGTGAAGATTCGAACAACAAACCCCTCTAAAGTTGGCACAACAGGCCCAGTGACTGGCTCGGTAACAGAAATTGTTGAATCCACAACTTTAGTACCAGGGATCATGTCATCAAGCCAAGTAACAACACTTGTTACATCGAAACCTTCGGTTGTTACCAAAACCACAACAACACCTTCCGGAACCACGGCAGCAATTACAACAAAAACTTCTGAAGAATCTACAACCAATGGTCACTCATCGAATGTAGGTACAAGAAAGCCCGTTGAAGCAACCTCTGGTCAATTAACATTCTCCACTACAGCAATTGTTGAAACCACTACTTCAGTACCAGAGGCAACAAGCATGATTGAAACTACAACGGTATCATCAAAGCCCTCTATTCATATGACTACAGAAGGCCCTATTACATCCACCCAGAGGGCCACAACTGAATCTGTGGGAACTACGATCTCAGAAACAACAACATTGAAGAGTGGAACTACACACCCCTCACAAGTTGGTACAACAGGTCCAATCAATGTAACTGTTCCACTCACAACCACTCGTACTTTAACTCCTACACCTACAACTAGCTCAATATTTGAGTCTTTCCCGACACATCATAGAAGTACAACATATTTTTTTCCGTCAGTATCTTCACAAAAATCTCCCTTTCGTACAACAAGGGTTACAATTCAGACAGAGTCTACAAGAATATCACCCTTAATTACACGCTCTGAAACAACTTTTTCTGTAATAACCGGACAGTTACAAACATCAAGCGTACTTACAAACCCATCCATAAAAACCACAACTTCCCTTACCACTGAAAGCCCAGTAAGTGCTACAACTGTCATTGCACCCATTACACAGACACTCCCAGGAAGTACAACAGTTTATCCACCTACATCAACTACGCAGACAACCGGAGCAACTTTTCCTTCATCTTCACAACTTACCACAGCTTCTTGTGTGTGTAATGTTAATGGAACATCTCATCATCCTGGTATGTTCTTTTGCATCCTAATTTTTATTTTTCTTTATTTTTATAATATTTTCAACATTTAGCATTTTCAGATATGTGTTATTAATGTATCCTGTCCCCACTAGGGACAAAGTTGTATAGAAAATGGATGGATGGATTTAATTAATGTAATAAATATGAATAATCCTTTATAAATTTTCAGTTTCACACATGAAATTACAAATCCCTGATAAAATCACAAAATTTCATAGATAATGCAGGGTGGCCCACGAAAAAGCAGCCCGCCTTTCTGCCAAAGTGCCAGGAAGGCGGGCTACTTTTTTTTTTTTTTTTTACTTTTTTGTACACTTTTCAAAGTGTACGCTAATAACCCGAAAACTTTACAGCAGTTGAAAGACAATATCCGTAATGCATTTCAGAGCATTGGTGCCCCAGAGTTGTGTCGCATAGATGACAATTTGTTAAGGCGCACCCAAAACTGCATTGACGCATAAGGGGATCATTTCCAGCACTTTCTGTAAAGAGTGAGTAAAGATTTTGGCATTTCAAGTTCTTTCTTTCTTTACGGTAGGCCGCCAGTAATACTATAGTAATGCGGGCTACTTTTTCGTGGGCCACCCTGTACAAGTAGACACACACTACTGGAAGGCAGTAGTGTGTGCCTTATATAGACACTACTAATCGAGTAGTATCTATATATTGGTTTTGTTTTCTTCCATTTTCAAAATATATCTTATGTATACATATATAACTATCTTTTGTTTTTTTTATCTACTACATAAACAATTTGGTCACCAGTGACTTATTCATTACAGAATTTAAAACAAACTTGTCAGATTTATCTGGCACTGAATCCTGTTGTCTTCTTGTAGTTTTTTTTAGGGGAATCAGATTTACAGATGATTTTTGAGGACTTTATACAAGGCCGCCAAAACAGTTTTATAAAATTACATTATATGGGTAATTATTACAGGAATAGAGAATACAGATATCTTCTCAAACTTATCCACATTTCATGATACTCTGTACAGCTTTTAGATTGACAAGACTATTTCAGTTTAAATTAAGCAATACATTTGTAAATTCTGAGTACAACAGCTAAATCTTTAAAGGTTGTAATATTTATCTTAATATAATAAATCTTCAGTATTCACATTTCTTATCCTTATTTCATTATTACCCTTGCATTTAAAATGTAATGAATCCATTTTTTATTTAATGTTCTAAACTTTGCTCTATAATCTTTTATTCACAGGAGACTTGTTATACAATGTTTCTGATGGCCTTGGGTGGTGTTACAGTGCATACTGCAATGCATCCTGTAAAGTTGAAACCCAATCCAGCCCATGTCCAACCACGTCAATGTCTAGCACTACTGCACGTTCTTCTACTTCATTACTGAGCTCAACAGCAAAGCCCCCAACTTCAAGCTCTGGAGTCCTGACCACAGTGACAACATTAGCATCTGCAGCTACTCTAGAGTGCTCTGATGTGTATCCACCAAGACAAGTACGGCATTAAAATGTCATCAGCTAATTAATCAATAATTGGTTCCAACACAGATAGATATTTTTGCAACAGTCAGAGTACAGCGTACGACCAAAGATATCCCGATCAACTGAGGGAATATTACAAATAATTTATACGTTAAGATATATACATTTCACAAGTCAATTCTGCAGTATACTTTTCATCATGTTGGATTACGATGACAAATGTTCTGACTTGATCTATGCAAAATAATTGGTATTTCCAGTCCCAGACAACTCTGGAGTTTGCAAGAACAAATCCCTTCAGTGATAAACGATAACTCACCCCTGTATTTGACTTTCGATTTTTTTTTTTTTAATTAGAATGGAGAGTCCTGGAATACTAACAATTGCACCACATCTACTTGCATTGAAGGCAAGGTAACGGTCATAGCTACAGTCTGTCCAAATGTAACCCTACCCATCTGTACCAATTGGAGGAAACCTGTCAAGATCTATGAACAAAATGGATGTTGTTTACACTATGAATGTGAATGTAAGTTTAAAATTGAATCGTTACGTAATAATTTGTCTGCTTTATATCTTTATATCTGGTCCTTTATATCTTTGCATTTAGTGTTCCATTTGAACCAGATGAAATACCTTTGTAGCATTAAATTAGCATTTCATATATTCTTATTAGTTAATAACATTTCACAAAAATACAATCATATTGGCAGCACCTGCTAATGTCATGTTTTTTTTAAATTTTTGAACTTTTCTCTTTCTCTTCCTGAAGGTGTATGTAATGTGTGGAGTGGATCCAACTACATGACATTTGATGGAAAAATGTATAATTTTCAACAGAATTGCTCTTATTACTTGGTTAAGGAGATTATTTCAAAATATAACTTAACGATTACTAGAAGCAATAACTGTGACCCTTCAGACAGCACATTCTGCCCTTTGGCTCTAAGTGTCACATATCAATCAGTAAAGGCAGTTTTGACTCAAGTGAAAACTTCAGGAACACCAACCAATGTGGTAAGCAGCAGTCTAACTGGAACAATTTCAGCTTGTGATATTTTTTGTATAGATAAGATGTAATAAATATTCTGCGTAATATGACGTAATTGACAATTGTTACGACTTCACAACCTTCCTTAACTTGATATTTTTGTTGTTTTTGGGGTCCTATAGGTGTATGTGAATCAGAAACGTGTCTATCCAGCATATAAAAATTCTGTCATGCTACTATATGGCACAGATATGGAGATCACAGCACTGATACAAGATATCAACACAAAAATTGTCTATAGGGGCTCCTCCTTCAGTATTGACCTTCCTTATTCTCTGTTTGGGGGAAACACTGAGGGACAATGTGGTGAGTTATCAGAGAGTTTGCTATCAGTCATGTTTAGTAATGATTATTTGGACATATGAAACAAAAGACAATGGATTGAATGGGAAAATCATCTCACTTGGAAAGTTAGGGGTACATTTATATTTACACTTATTTAGGATGACAGTATCTGAGAATGATCCAAAGGTCAGTGAATGTACCAAGACCCAAATCAGACATGACTTCATTTTGATTCCAACCCAAATCAAGTAGGTAGAAAAGTTTTAAACAGCCTTTGTTTGTTTGTTTTTTGTAAACTAGACAGTTCCTGCCTATTTCCTTTCTGTACATTTTCTGTTTTAGAATGAATATCAACTGGTTAGATGGTCTTTATTTACTAAGAGGTTTAAGAATATTTCACACTTACAATTGTGCAATTTTATTGTAGATATTGAAATGGATTTAATGGACATTTTCCTTCTATAGTGACAAATAAAATGAAACATATTTATTCCATATATTAAGGATGGAATATTTATTTCCTTCCACAGGACGAAAGAAACAAGTTGACATGTTGTCTGAACTTCTTGTGAATTTCCAGAGAATGTCCAGAGAATGACTTCTTTGAGTTTCCTCGCTCTGCCACTAACTGCTTCCTTTGTTGGTAGGTACCTGTGACAACTCGCAGGCCAATGACTGCCGTTCTCCAAATGGCCAGATAGAAAGCTGCTCAGAATCTGCAGGACTCTGGACTCTCCCCGGGACCAGCTGTGTCTCCCCAAGCCTCCCTTCAGTTACTGCAACAACACAACCTCTAACATCTTCATCACAGCACCCAAATCCAACAACACAACCAACTTGCAAACCTGCCACCTGTGAGCTACTTATGAGCAGGTCAGAAAAACGCAAAACATGCTATTTATTTTTCATAAATCTTGTAAAATTCAGCTTGATTTAAAGCGGAACTCACAATATACTCAAGTGGGATCTGTCACAGGAATCAGGTAAAATATGTTAAACCATTTAATTTGACAAAAAAATAAATATCCAACCACTCAATATGAAATTTGTTGACTTTTAGCAACAATGATTTATTACAAAAACCACAAACTAAAAAAATAATAATAGTTATTCTGACAAATAGATCAGTAACCAATAATCCCTGAAAAATAATATTAGGTTAGATTTAAATCACTCAGTTTGTCAGTAAAGAAAACCAAATACTTAAATGTCCCAAAATTCCCATTCCTTTAAAGAGAATAATGTCCACAAAAGAGTTCCATATCCTCAAAAAAACTAAACAAAGTCTTGGAAGAATTTCTCCATTTAATCCAAAGTCCCAATCCAAAATGAAAAAACTCAAAGCGTCCACCCCCAACCCCCCAAAAAAATGAGAAAGAAAGAGTGGTACCACCAAAAATTCCCAAAAATAAAAGTAAAGTCCAGATCTCACCGGGAGATTCTTTCTTTCCTCCCCGGTGGCGTCCTCTTGCACCTAGCGGCGTTTCCTGGGTGCAAGCTCCGATCCAGCTTCTAAAGCGCACAATCTGCGGCGCTGGGGCGAACCTTGATTGCTGTTTTATATCTTTCCTTTGATTTGTTACTTATTTTAAACTTTCAGTCAAATCAAGTCTCCCGCTGCACATATCTGACGTTGAGCGTCTTCCTCTCTGGTTGCACCACTGCGTGCCGACGCACTAATTTCAGCCACACCTAAAACCAGCATGATCCTGCCCAAAATCAGTTTTAAAAGTGGAAATTCTGAGTTATTTTACAATGAAATAACAGCAACTGTTATACAAACCAGATGATACATTTACTGTTTAATGTATTTACTCAAAAAACAGAAACAAACATAGTGGTTATGTTACAATCTGTCTTTATGTTTATTATATTTCAAGTGATATTTGCAAAAACTTGAAATTAATTCCAGTCGTTTTTTCTGCATCTCCTAGCTTCATATGAATGGCACTAAGTCTTAAAATACATGATTCTTTCATGTGTGTTTGAGAAATCCCTTAATTTGACCAAAAGTACAAACATGTCAAATTTCAAAGTCAAATTTATTTATATGTTTGATATGTACAGTGTTTTTATAATAACTGAAGGTAACATAATTACTTGATTGTGGTATAAAATGGAACCTTGTGCCTGGAAAATACACAATGCCACCTCTTTAAGGGTCATGCAACACTTGCTCTAAGACAGGGGTTAAACTGAGCTGTCAGTTTTTTCTTATTCTGTCTTTGCATGTATATTGAATTACAGTTTTTTGAATTTGTGTCTGCAACTTTTTTAGTCATTTTCTGCTGTTCTAATATGCAACTATGGTCTTTGTAGTTTATTCACCCCATGCCACTCATTCATATCCCCTGCACCATTTGTGAGGTCTTGTACCTATGAAATTTGTAATGGTGGTAATGACACGTGCTCCAGCCTGGCAGCGTATGCTACTGAGTGTTCCAATGCAGGAGTCTGTATTGACTGGAGGAGTGACACCAATGGACTGTGTGGTGAGACATTTAGTTATTATCACATATCTCATCTTTTGGAGATTTGGAATATATTAAAGTTAACATGATTATATTTTGTAGACCACAGATGTCCAAACAACAAAGTGTACATGGCTTGTGGCCCCTCAGTAGAGCCAACATGCAATGACAGGTGCAGTAAATATTTTCTCACTCTACTACATTTGTATTATTCGTTGCAGGTTGCTTATTGTTCTTTGTAGATGGAAAATTCAGAGATAAATAAACGTACTTGTTGCACAACAGCTACAAATGTCAGCATGTCCAATATAGGATTTCATTTTGCATCAGAAAGTAGTGCATAACTCTGTAGTGAAAGAAAATGTCCAAGTCTTGCTTTTATTTCTCAATTGAATTTAAGTTTGGACTTTGACTGGAACCATCCCAAAATTTGACCATGCTTTGATCTAATCATTTAGCAATGTCTCTTTTCAATCAATGATGAATTGAACAGAGCTTTATGAGATGCATTGTGTCCAGACTTTTTGTCACATAGACCAAAATCATCGTATTTGCAAGCCAAATAAAAGGAACTAAGCTAAAAAGTCTTTTTTTTTTCTTTTTTTGTAGGAAGATGATGTTATTCTCTACAGATCCAAAACTTAAAAAGGATTTTACACATTTGCTATAAAAAAAGAAAGGCATCTAATTTCCAAATTATTTTATCTCAGTTTAATGTATTGATTCTCTGGTATAAAAACGGGACTTGGGTCACTTTCTTTCAAATCACTTGCACCTTTTGGTTTAATAAATTAGATAAAAGCTGATTTGGATGCAGCAAAGTTTGCTTTTTGGTTAAAGTATCTAGATAAATGTAGTTCTACTTAGAAATGTTTGGTTGTAAAAGTACTAACACTCTGTGTTGTACTTAACATTTTCTATTGTAAGAAAATTTTGTCTGTAATTATTTTCCTACAAAATGTGAAAAAGTTCAAAGGGTGTGAAGGGTGAAGATTAAAAATGTAATCAGACCTCAGCAGTAACCCACCTTTCCATTAATCCCATCAGATACAACAGGAAGTTTCAGGCAGATGTGACATCATCTGCCAACTACACCCAGGAAGGCTGCTTCTGTCCTCAGGGCACCACGTTGTTCAACACAGTATATGACACATGTGTTGCTTCCTGCGGTAAGATGATTGAGAAAAAAAAACTTTTAGTGAGTCTTCAGAGAATTTTAGGTTCAGACTGACTGAACAGTCTTAGTGTTTTGATGGGAGATCCATTTTTATCATCTGTTTCTCATAAAGTTCAGGAAATTACACATAAATTAACACAGCTTTTAAAACACTTGTTTATACAACTTACTTTATGATGTTGTAAAGGACTTTGTTTTTATGCTTTTTTATGCACAAGGTTTTTATGAAGCACTTTGAACTCCCTTGCTGCTGAAATGTGCTCTATAAAGAAACTTGATTGATTGATAGACAGACAGACAGACAGACAGACAGACAGACAGACAGACAGACAGACAGACAGACAGACAGACAGACAGACAGACAGACAGACAGACAGATAGATAGATAGATAGATAGATAGATAGATAGATAGATAGATAGATAGATAGATAGATAGATAGATAGATAGATAGATAGATAGATAGATAGATAGTGTTGAGAATGAAAATCTCAATTGATGAATCATAATTTGTATTGACACACGGAGCATAAAATCAGCCAAGAAAAGCATTCAGACTTTACTTATTTTATTAACTTTCAGCGCTGAAAGGAGACACTTTACCATTACATCCGAGAAGAGTTTCTAAAAAGTCTGTGCAGCGTCTGAGGAGAAGGACGAGGCTAGCTGATTATATGAACTGAAGACACTCCCTGAAATCACACCATGTCTCTGTGGCCTGATAAGTTTCTGTTTCTCGTGAGAAATGGACCTTAGTGTCTAACAGAATCAAAAATGTAACTCTTTACTATGGGCCCTTTGTCTAACAGCATGTGACTCTTTCTCGGCCTTGGTAAAGCATCTCAACAATAGATAGATAGATAGATAGATAGATAGATAGATAGATAGATAGATAGATAGATAGATAGATAGATAGATAGATAGATAGATAGATAGATAGATAGATAGATAGATAGATAGATAGATAGATAGATAGATAGTGTTGAGAATGAAAATCTCAATTGATGAATCATAATTTGTATTGACACACGGAGCATAAAATCAGCCAAGAAAAGCATTCAGACTTTACTTATTTTATTAACTTTCAGCGCTGAAAGGAGACGCTTTACCATTACATCCGAGAAGAGTTTCTAAAAAAGTCTGTGCAGCGTCTGAGGAGAAGGACGAGGCTAGCTGATTAAATGAACTGAAGACACTCCCTGAAATCACACCATGTCTCTGTGGCCTGATAAGTTTCTGTTTCTCGTGAGAAATGGACCTTAGTGTCTAACAGAATCAAAAATGTAACTCTTTACTATGGGCCCTTTGTCTAACAGCATGTGACTCTTTCTCGGCCTTGGTAAAGCATCTCAACAATAGATAGATAGATAGATAGATAGATAGATAGATAGATAGATAGATAGATAGATAGATAGATAGATAGATAGATAGATAGATAGATAGATAGATAGATAGATAGATAGATAGATAGATAGATAGATAGATAGATAGATAGATAGATAGATAGATAGATAGATAGATAGATAGATTCCCTACCAGTTGAAATGCTGGTAATAGCTGTAGAAAATAGAGCTGAGAACACATTTTGTTGAAGTTACTGACATATTTCAGAGTTTTGAAGAAATGAGCCAGTCAATGGAGCTCAGTCACATATACTCCCCAGTTATTTTACTGGATTCCTCAGACCTGGACCCTGCCCTCACACCAAATAAAGCAGCAAATTATTTGTTAATCATAAATACTCTCTGTTCCCCTTTCTGTGGTTTGATTACAGACTGTGTTGGACCAGATGGAAGACCCAAACAGGTGAAAACTGCGCCCAACACACATCTACATGTACTCCATTAAATCATAACCAGTAGGTCTAAACTAGCTCATCTGTACCCACCAGCCAGGGGAAACATGGACCAGTGAATGCAGCAACTGTGAGTGTGACCAGGACTCCATGAGTGTTCGCTGTGAGCCGGTGATCTGTCCTGAGGTCCAGAAGCCCAACTGCAGTGAGCCCGGCCAGCAGCTGACCAACACAACCCAAGGCTGTTGCACCACGCAGACCTGTGGTCAGTTATGTTACATGATATCATGTAAACACATCGCTGCTAACTGAACCTGGTAACCGATAAATAAGGCTGTAAGCTTAAGCTTCCATTAATAAAAATTATTGTCTATAATAGAATCAATGATCACCTAAAACAGAGTTAATACTTAGTTAACTCCAAAATTATTCAAGATTTAGGTTCAATTTAATCATTTTGTTTTTACTGATAAGTTTTTTTTTCTGACTGGATGTGATATTACTATTTTTGCAACAGCACAGCCAGAGTCCAGACGTAAACAGGGAGTCTGTGAAGAGATGAGGATGATATGAAGACCTGACTCATGTCTGTGTCCTGTTATCAGGAGTTTAAAATGCTAAATAACCTAATCTCTTTTCACTGTGTAGCCGTTGTGACCTCAATGATAAACTCTGATAATGATCCTGATGTTCTTTATGTTTTTGAGTTTGGTGCTGCTGTGAGCAGCTGATTGGTTGATGTTCTGAGCTCAGACTTCCTGGACAAGGTCCAGCAATAAGAGCAAACAATACAAATCAAAACTTCAGAACTTCTGCTTTGATTCTTGTTATTTGTGATGACAAAGTTTAATGCAGTTTTATAGCAACATGTGTTGCCACTGCCTCCAACAGAATGCAACCTGAACCTGTGTGCTGGTCCTGTGGCCTGCCCTCTGGGCTTCCAGCTTCATGTGTCCAACAGGAACTGCTGCCCGTCCTACGAGTGTGGTGAGTGGCTCCAGTCTGGACCAGTTACTGCATCGGTTCTGGATGCCAGGAGAGGATTTACCTCCTGAGTTAAAACACAACAAAAAAGTCCAACATAATGAAAGATTTGACGAAGTAGGCAGCCCCGTTCTCCCTACAGTCTAACTACCTCCTGCTTTTCTTAACTTCCCTTATTAATAACAGTGAAATGTGCAGTGTATCTTCTATGTATTCAATGTTTGATTTAAATCAGTTTACAACCTGCTAACGATCTGATTCTTCACATGTTAAACCACAGAACTGATGCAACTAATTCATATTGAGGAAAGTAATTAAACAGCTATGGTTTTTCATAAACTGTAGATTAAATAAGTATAAGAAGAACTTTGTTTAACATCAATGAGTGAATTCATATAGTCGTTTTAAGTACAGATTTCTGTTCACTTGAAATAGAGCTGGATCATTTATTTTACATAATAACCATATTAAAACCCAACTTGTCTCCTTTCTGTCTCTGTAGTTCCTAAAGGTGTGTGTGTCTATGACATGACTGAGTTCAAGGTGAGGAAACTAAGCTTATTGAATGATTATGCCAGACTGTTTAGTTTGCTATCAAAGGATTTATTTTCCCTATTAAAACCTGACATGTTCTGTTCTGTTCATAACCATAATAGGTATTTTCTTTTATTTCATCTTTACCACAAAAGAATGATGTACAGTGTCTCAGTCATGTCCACATCCACTCCTGCTGGCCTGTTTGGTTAGTTCATTTAGGATCCACATTGAGCCATTGCTGCTACTCTTCTTACAGTGGTTCCATCACTTCATTACATCACTAAAACAATTATTAGGAATTGAATAAACACAAGATTAAAAGACACAGAAGACAAAAAAGCTGCCTCACTTCTCAGCCTGTGACATGGTCACAACTAAAACGTTGTAATCTGAACTTTCGATTGAGATGATTTGGATCCTAAGGTTGTTTAAGTCAACAATTCTTGAAAATAGATTTTTTTCCACTGAAAACCAGAAAAATGTCTTGTTATTAGTGAAAAAAATCAGCCAGTGAAACTATTTTATCTATATTCAAACATTATTGATGTTTATTTATCTTGGTAAAAAGTTACTTCTTAGTTATTTGTGTCTTATTTCATGTATTTTACTTATTTGCACTAGAAACTAGAAGAAAACACTTTGTAAATTTTGTGTTTTTGCTGTAGCATCCAATATCTTTTTACATTTTTTGGACTTTACCTGTCAGACTATTCTAGCTCAGTCACTGTAAAAAGAAGCAAATCTCTGGAAGAGCTTCTTTAGAGTTTAACGCCTGAGGAAAGTAACTAAAACTGTGTGGCTTTACAGCCTGGTGCCAAGATACCAACACTGCAGACAGTAACAGAAGCTCCACTGGAGGCGTCAGGAGATGCAGCGCCACCAGGGACAGGAGGAGATGGACAGGAGGAGTCTTTCATTCCTGCAGCCTGCCAAGAGTGTTACTGCGGCCTCAACACACACCCCACCACCAAACTCAATGTCATCACATGCAGACCTGTTGTCTGCCACACAAACTGCTCTGAAGTAAGAGAATTCACAGAACATCACTCAGGATGCTGTTGCACACATAATGAAAGTGGATCTGGTACCAATCAAACTCCTACAGGTTACCATGGATATATTCATTTTGTCTGTCTGTCTGCAGGGGTTTGAGTATCAGCCTGCAGCAGGTCAGTGCTGTGGTTCATGTGTACAGAAAAGCTGCATTCTCACCACTTCTGGGAACAACACAGTCCACATCATTGAGGTCAGTCAACATACTGTGTTTATGTGTTGTGAAAATAAGAGTTGACATATTAATCACAGCAGTATGAAGCTATGTAGCCTTTAGCAGTACAGAGCAGATCTTTCATTCCTGACTTTACTATACATGCTGTGTGTGTTTTAAACACGTTCAGGCCTGCTGCTTTTAGCTGACTGCTCTTCATTTCTGCTCAGGTCAACAACACGTTTGTCCTACCTGGTGATAAGTGTGTGCAATACACATGTGAGGAGATCAACGGACAGAGTGTGATGAAGGAAACAAGGACCAGTTGTCCTCCTTTCAACCCCCTGAACTGTGAACCTGTGAGTTCCTCAAATGTAGACAAAAATGTGGACATCAATCTTCCTAAACTCTCATGTTTGATCACATTTGAAACTATGGTAAGATGGTGGCAAAGGAAGAAAAAGACAAAAATCTTGTTCAACAAAAGAAAACTTGGACTGATGGATTCCTTGCTGTAGACACAAAAAGACATACACAACATCTCACACTGTTTGGGACACTGAGTGTGTATGCTCATGCAGTATTTATTTACATGACTTTCAGTTAGCAGTTGGCATTGCCACTAAAGTTTGTGTGAGAGAATCATCACTTTTCCTTCTATTCTAGAACCTCAAACAACTTAATATTAGGTGATTCTTCAATGTTTCTTGTCAGTCATCTCAGAAAATGAAACAGTCATTTTACAGAAATTTATTATAGAGTAAAGAATTTCAAGCTTTTACTTTTTGCATTTTTAGTGGATGACAGGTAAAACAAAAATCTGTTTCATAAAATCAAAATATCACATTACATCAAACAAAGCAGATGTTTTAAGCACAAATGCCAAGTCTGTACATTTCTATGCACTCAATACTTGATTGTTCCTCTGGCATGAATTACTGCTTCAATGCAGCGTGACATGGAGGCTGTTGGAGCCTATTAAGAATTAGATAAATTTATTCATTGCTAAATTAATTTCCACAGATTTAATGACAAATTAATGGTAGCTCAATTTTGTATATTTAATTATGTATGTATTTAATTGTTCTTTTTAGACCCTCCTCCTTGTCAGTCAGGCTCGGGCAGTGATTAACAGGCAGAAACAGCTGTTGGGGCTGAGCTGATTGTTTGGTGAAGGAGTGAGGAATGAAATGATTTTTGTTCCGCAAATTAAGTTTTTTGTTGAAGTCAACTCGGAGATTACTTTTTGTTATGTTTGTAAGTAAAAGAAACCTTTTGGAAACAGGAAAGAGTCTCCGCGAGTGCTTTATTTGTTTTGAGCGAGTCGAAACCCTCCTCCTGGACTGCTCTGGCATTTTTGTGTTTTTTGGATATTTTGAAATGCGAGAGTGGACGTAACAGAGGCCATCAGCCTGTGTAGGTAATGTAGGCTCAGCATGTTCTAGCAAACTGAGGAAGATGATAAACCAGCAACACCTTTCATAACTGACCCAAACTGACCGGCTCATTGGAGGAGTTAAACTTCCAGAACTTTCCAATCACTTTATGGTAATACTGCAGATCACGCACTACAATCCCAAGGTCAGATATTTTAACATTAACCAACTCAGTGTGCTGCAGAATAGTGAAGTGGAAGTGAAAGGATTTTAATGTGTAAAATAAAAAAAAGTCTTGCATGCATTCATGTTCAGCTTCTTTTACTCTTGAGCCCTTAAAACCTGAATCATGGATCACCACAAAGCACAGTGATTGCTGTATTATGCAGTAGTGTTAATGCTTTTTCAAGAGACTGTGAATTTGCTAAACTCAACCAGATGGACATTAACTTCCCACCGCTTCCATAAAGCTCTGCTGCTCTCTGCTAACCCGCCTTGTTGTCCTGCAGGGAACTGAGACGACCGATGCCTCTGGCTGCTGCACAACCTGTAAGTTTCCACATCCTGCATGGAGGCATGAGCTGCAGCACAGAACACACAACATACAACACACAACACATAGCACAGGAACACACAGCACACAACACATGGTGTATGACGAGCTGTGGTGTGTTCCAGGTCGGCTCCAGAGTGTCTGCCAGGTGGAGAGTCAGCAGATCATAGTTGAGGTGAACCACTGTGTCAGTGCTGCGCCAGTCAATGTTACATCATGTGTGGGACACTGCAGGAGCTCATCTATGTAAGAATGTTTGGCAATATTTCTGGAGTTCCTAATCTTACACTGATGCATAGAAGATGTTAGGCATGAAAACAGAGAAATGTTTTGTAAATACCTTAACGTAAAATAAGGATAACTGCAGTTAGTTTGTGACTCCAATCTATGAATGGAAGGATTTTACATTGTATCTTGCAGAACCTGGATAACCAGACTTAACTGTTGAGTTTGCATTTTATTTGCATGTCTAAATGTATTTGTCATTTGTCAGCAAACTGAAATACTCTATACCCCTATCATGTCAAAATTTGTGAAAAATCTTTTTACTAAACATCTATTCACATTCAAATGCTAAATTTAGTCTAAAGAATAAGTTTGGGGGAAGAGGAGCCATTTTAAATGGAGAACAGGTAGAAACCATGCAGTTAGAGGCTGACGCTGTCATTGTCTGTGTGGATTTCTGCAGGTACTCAGCTGCAGCAAACTCCATGATGCATCAATGTGAGTGTTGCCATGAAGCCACAACCAGCATGAAGCAGGTGGAGCTGACCTGTGCTGACGGCTCCACGCTGCAGCACAGCTACAGCCAGGTGGAAAGCTGCCGCTGCAGGATGGAGACATGCTCAGCGGGCGCCACAACCAGAGCCCAGCACCGCAGGAGGCGCTGATCTGCTCCTCATTCATACCAGGGAACAACTTTTTCACACTTTATAGCACAATATGCTCTTCTTCAGAGTCTGTTAGAATTAAACTATGTCTGTATTTCTCACTGATAAGAAATAAAATATGTCTGCAAAATGATGTTTTGTATGCAGAACCTTTGTGACACATGGGGAACATTACTGAATGAAAACACAGTGAAGATTGGAGGAGCTCAGGCCCCTCTGGAGGGGAGGGGCATCGCTACAGGCTGATGTAGCTAAACAATCTAAATAAAATGTGTGAACCAGAAATTCAGCACACTGATTTATAGCTAAAATGAAACAAAGAAATTTTTAAAATAGTTTTATTGAAGTGAGAAGCTGTTGTTGTATGCAGATGACTGTTCACATAATCACAGTGGTTGTAAATACATATAATTAGATGGTGTCTTTATTTGCATCAGCAGCATGTTGCATCAGCTGTCCTTTCTTACATAAACAAAGACAGATTACGTTTACACAAATCATATGGAATCATATGAAGCATTCAAACATTTTACATCACTTTTAAGACAGACACAGACCAGTAGATAGATATATTTAACATAATAAAAATATATAACTTCATTTAAAGTGTAGCTTCCTTTTTCTAATATACTAAGATACTCAGAAATCAGATACAACTACATTCATTCGCTCTCGGTTTTCCACAAGGAAAATCGAGAGTGGCAGAGATACCAGCGGCTTAGAGCCCGGTGCAGCTTGTACTTATAGTGAGGTTCACTATAGTCCGGAAAATATGATAGTAACCATGTTATATATCTAGTCAGTTTAGTTTCAAAACTGACAATCCAGTTTTGAAACTAAACTAGCTATGAGAGTTGCTTATACTTTGACTAGTTTCCCAATACTCAGATCAGTAAACTCAGTGGCTTCTTTCAAAGGCCAGCTAAAAATTTAGATCTGCTTTTACTTAAATTTGTTTTGTGTATTTATTTTGTTGAAGCTCTTTGTGGTTTTTATCTTGAAAGGTGCTATAAAAGTAAAAAGTTTACTTTGATCCAGCAACTAAAATTGATCTCTACTTGTACAAAGATGTTCTGTTGCCTGCAAAATCTCATCTCAAAAAGTCAGAACTACACCTTTAAAATCCTGGAGATTGTTTAACAGGTGCTGCTACATGGGTACTGGTATCCATGTATCCTTGTGTCCGTGGTGTGTGTTGTTGTGTGTCAGTCTTGTCAGACTGTGTTCAGTTCTATATGAAACTGATGAAGATAAAACTAATGATTGCTTCAACTTGAAATGAACAAAGAAAAACTTCAAAGTATTTTGGCCTCAGAAGCTTTATTGGCAAGCTAATCATGGAACAAAGCAACATAGTCACGCCGCACTTCAGACACCAAGGTTCATTAACAAGCCACTGCACAGACACTTTTAGATTTTATATCAAAATAACTTTAAAATACTTTTCTTAGTGTTTTTTAAAGTTACATCTAAGACAGTTGTGTAATATTTCATAATTTCCTTATGATGGATAATTTACCCCAAATTTTGTATTGTATAGATTTCTATATAATTTATAGATTTTTCATATAGCTAACATTTTATGGCTAAATGTGAAGGAGGAGCTGTACAACACAGAGACACAAACACTATTCAGCTAAAAATGCCAAAACAACCGGCAGATTGACTTGATCAGTGCAAATCGAACCCTGAAGTCGGCAAACCTTCAACAACTCAAACCAAACATCTACACACTCCACTGCCGAGTCCAACCTGTACACACCTGGCTGCTCCTATCAATGCAGCAACTCAGAGTGTGTATCTACACACACTCTTCTAGGCTAACTGAACTGAGAGGAAACGGACCTCTGACCAGCAGCCGGTGGATCAATCTCAGGGTTAAAGTTCTTTGGGAGAACTGAGTGTACATGTGGAAAGCTGCAGTAGTCTCTCTGTGGGCGATAGCTGACTGGTCATGGCCTCCCTGCTGCATCATGCATGTATCTGTTGGAATGTCTGCTGCCCGCTGCGCTCTGCTGCAGCTGCAGCTACAGCTCCTCGGTCATCTGCAGGAGGGAGTTGATGGCGGCGTCCTTGTTGCCCTGCTGCGCCTCCAGCACCGTGCGGACCACCTCCTTGTCCAGGTTGGGAAACATGTCCTGAAGAGCCTGCAGATCCTCCTCGCTGCACACCGGGCCCTGGCCCCCCATAGCCGGCATGCTGCTTGGTACGGCCATGGGCACCACACCCTGATTATAGACTCCTGGCACCCCTTAGAATACCAGACAGACAGTGAGACAGCAGTCATTGTGTGTGTGTGTGTGTGTGTGTGTGTGTGTGTGTGTGTGTGTGTGCGTGCGTGTGTGTGTGTGTGTGCGCGCGCGTGCGTGCGTGTGTGTTTTACCTGCAATAGGCACATAGCCTACTCCTTCCTGATAGACAGAAGGCATTAGAACGACAGGCTGGGTCATCATTGCTGCTGGTAGGGACTGGAATAAAGAGACGATTACCATTAGAACAGATGGTTGCTATGGATACTTGTGATACTCATTGTAATGAACTTGTTCAGCTTTCTCACTCAATCTAAGCTTCATTATGTGGAAATAATGCAAGGCTGGTCTTTAGGCAGCAGCTTCTATTGGGTTTATGTCTATGCACCATCAGGGGAAGGAGTTATGACTTTATCACAGCAGCAAAACACAAACATCTGGAGTATCTAGAGTGACGTGTCACCGTTGGGTCTTTCCTCGACGAGTTAGCACCGAGTGTGGGATTAGAAAATATCTATCACTATAGAAATGTGATGATCAATATCAATAAAAATATGTCCAATAGAATGTTCAATAATTTTACTGAACTCTGATCCAGAATCACACGGCATTCTGGGAGATACACGTAAAGGAAAGGGTCACTCTTTTTTTTACCTAGCAACAACCTGAATCTGCTGTGCAGCAGATTCACCACTGTGATCCCCTGAAGCCCCTGAAGCCCCCAGTAACAGTGTTACTGGCATTAAACAACACTTAATACAGTGGGGGGTGGGGGGCAGAGTAAAGCCTGGTGATCTACCAGGCTTATAACACACTGAGGGAAACCCGGGAACCTGCAGTTACCTCAACTAAAACTTTTATTTAAGTCCCACCACTAATACTGACAACACTGTTGACTCAGTTTACCTGAGATCTTACAGAAACATTCATAGACTAGAAATATGATTTGGCCAAAGATCTGAGCTGAAACATTCTGACTGTAACCATGGGAGCAGCAACTGCAACAACAGCAATTCATAAAACTGTCTAAAATCGAAACACTTTACCATGAAATATCAATGATGTCACAAAGTTTCCTGGAGTTCTAGTTAGTTAACCTATAGTATTGTTAGAGTAAATCTGTAGAACAGCAGGTATGTGTTTTATTCATCATTCAGTCAGATTTATAACAGACATGGAAATCATTCAGAATATCAACCAAGGCTTCAGACTTCTGACTATTACAGTTTCCTAAAATCCGATCCCAAGTTAGTAGAAACAACAGTTAGTGCGTTACCTAAACATGCCTCCATCTCTAATACACACACACACACACACACACACACACACACACACACACACACACACACACACACACACACACACACACACGCACACACACACACACACACACACACACACACACCTGTCACTACTGCTGATCTAGTTTAGATTTCATTTTAATTTCTGGAGAAGTTGGAAATAAAACTGTTGGCGTGGTTCACCTGTAACACTAACATCTTTATTTCATCATGTTGGATTACAAAATGTGTGTCAGTTGTTAGACTGTGTGTGCATGCGATTGCACTCACAGCAAATGACATGACCAGGTTAATCATGCCCTCCTTGTCGTCTCCCTGCCTCCCACTGAGGCTGAACCACTCGTCCACCACGTTCCCGTCCCTCAGGCCCTCAGGAATGGTGACATGTGTCCAGGCGATCCTGTCATCCATGGAGAACGCTCTCTGCACACATACACACACACACAAAGAAACAAATATAAACTCAGACCAGTTCAGCCAATTTAGGATCTTTTCACTAGAACACACAGCTCCCATTTCAAATATTTATTCATATTTTCGAAGACAGATATTAAATAAATTCTGAAAACATAAACTTGAACTGTTTTATTTATTTAAACTGAATTTATTTGTTCAGTGTCCACGTACAAGTTCCAGTTTCATCTCTGTACTTTAAGGTTTAGTTTATTGTTGGTTATTTTTCATCAATCCTTGGTTAATATTTGGATTGTATCGATGATTAACAATATACCACAGACCTAGACTGTCTAGACTCCAGATCAATAAATTAGAGATCTAATTTATTGTGCAGTGATCCACTTTTTTCAGTTTTGATACCTGAGGTGTAGTATCAGACGATACAGAAAATCAGCTGAATTGAGTTCAAACATTTTTTTATCTACTGATGTGCTGCACCAGTACAGCACACTTAAATACACCAATAGATTCACAGGATTTGTCAAACATGTAAAAACAAGATAACTTTAATTTGTTCAGTCAGTGAAATAAGCAATATAACAGCAAATATAAAATGAATAATAAGGAAACTAAAATTAATAAAAACATTTTGTTGACTGTCTTGGTCAAACAATAAACATAAACTGCAACAAACCTTTTTTTAAATTGTTCAGAGAGGGCAATTAGGCATTCTAAATATAATATCAAATAAAGCATGATGTCACCAATACCTGATCCAGAATTGTTTTTCAATTTTGGGACAGATTCAGATATTAATATCGGATTAGTGCATCGCTACAATAAAATCAACACAAAATATTTTCTTCAGGTAGATATTTTAAAAAATCAAGTAGTATTCATATAATCCAGGACTCCACAAAGCAGGAGTGCTCCTCTCTCCTCTTGCTAGCTCCACATTTGTGAAAAAAGATTACATTTATAGGACTTTAGTTTGTCTTACAGGTGTGGATGCTCAGCTGTGGCCCCTGCTGGACAAAGCTCCTCACCTCATCAAAGATCTCCAGGTAGAAGGAGTCTACCCCTGGTGGTACCGTACACTGGATCACTTTGTTCCAACGTGGGTTCTTTGCTCCATTATGAGCAGTCGGGGTCTCGTAGACCGCATAGCCCAGTCTGATCCTGCAGTACGGATCCATCCGGGTCATCCCGTAGTTTTTAGCTAGCTTTGCCTGCACAGGTAAACACATAGCAGCGATAGTAAGGAAGTAAATACAAGCTGGCTCCAATAATTTCAAACTGTATAATGGAGTAAGTGTGTCCAATGGATGGGAGAAAAAGGGTTCAAATCTATGATAAGGACATAACGCAAAACACTTTCATACATATGTTCAGCCTAATAAATGCAATTTACATGAAGAATAACAAATTGCAGAGTCATTAACATACCCAGCTAAATACACTAAGTTGCCGCTTGAACAGTCCATCTTACCTGGACTACAGTGATGCTAAGTCGGCCCACGGTGTTCACCGAGCCTCCGTACTGCAGCTGGCGGGCCGTGTGGGCGTCCAGCTGGACCTGCTGCTGCTGCTGCTGGGTGGGAGCGATCCGCAGGAAGTCCTGCGGCAGCTCCCCAATGTACACCTGGAAACACGACACACTGCTGAGGACGAGGCAAGGCCGCCACCAAACATGACTAACAAGAAGGTCTGGCACCAGAACTAATTCTGCTGGTTGATAAATTGTCCCAAAAATTATTGCAATTTATGCCCCAGTCGATTTATTGGATTCAATTTCCTTCATTTTGGGAGATTGGTGATCAGCTGATACTTACATGTGAAGCCAATCTTATCTCCAATCTTATTTACAGCAGCAAAAGTCTAAGAATCAACCACTGTCCTCTGCTCTCCCTTGAGAGCAGAGGACACTGGTCCTCTGCTTTCATTACTGACATCACAAGGTCATGTCCGTCACCCCACTGTTGCAAAGTCAGCAACTTTCTTGCTGTATTTAAAAACATTTCAATAAAAAAATGTATATAATTGGCTAAAATCAAAATCACCAGGTTAGGCTTTATAAAGATCTGTAATCGGCAATCGCCCATAAAAGCAGTGCATGCCTAGTGCAATAAATAACATTTATATAATTTTAATATAATATAATGGTAATGACATTACAAATACACCCTCTGGTGTTAGTTGTTGGCCAGTACAACAGTCCCTTAGTCACTTCACATTGTTAGGAAAGTTTTCCTAGCCTGCTGCAATTACTCTGTTGCGTTAAGCTGCTTGTCAACAACAATTTTACAGCCTATTACATAGGGATGCTCAGATATAAAAATTCAATCAATATTGATAGCCAATATTAATACTGCTGTTATGCACTTTCTCTATTTTCAATTAAATCTTAGAATTTAGATTATTTAGTTAATTTTTATTTGCTTATTTTCTAGTTGATTTATAATTAGAATTTTTGTTTAATTTTTTATTTAGAATAAGTTCTTTGGTTAGGAATTCACTTAATTAATTAATTTCAGTTGGGATGTGGGTGTTTCACTGTATAAACAGGTAGGCTTTAGGTAACTTATTATGCACATGGGTGGCCATAAGTTTTTGTTTTTTTTAACCAGTCTATGGAATCAGTCTACCAGTCTCAGTCATCAGTTGTCAGTCTGTCAGTCAGTCAGAGAACAGGTGCAGGAATCAGAGCAGGAGAGTAGCAGAATCCTGCGAAGCCTGTAACTTTTTGTCTGAACAGTGAAATAAAACAAACAAAGAACTACATTTTGACTTTTTGGACTGTGTAAGCCAGAATCCACAATGACTAACCACGATGATAGGTGACTATTTGAGTTGGATTTACCTTTTCTTTTGATCACCTTTAATTCTTGAGTTTTTTTATTTTTGAGTTTGAGTTTTCAACAAATAGTCACTACATGGGTGATAATGGACATTTACCAATATCATACTGATTATATTCCTTACACTTATGACGCTGTAAAAGAGATCACACCGACTTCATTCTCTGCTTCAGTTGAATACTCCATAAACTTGCACTGCATCACACTTCCATGTTTTCCAAACAAGATTCTAAATTAAATTTGCAGCATGTCTGCTGGTAAATGGAAATTTAAATGATGCATCATGTTGGGTTGAACTTGCAGGGAGGGGGCGCTGAATGTTGTTTGCCCAGCCCAGGGCACCGCACAGGCTAGGACCGCCCATGCCTGAGTCATCTGGAAGATACGTCAACAGCTCTTTAATGTATTTTATCCTGATTTTAACTTATGTTTAGCACATACACTAGTCTGAATCTGTTGTCAGCGAGGAAACGCAGTCATTAAAGAATCTGAGCGCGGCTCAGCCTGAAGAACTCCTCAATCATTGAGGTTAAAAACAAAAAGCAGACATGATACGATCTGATGAATCCCTAAATGTGGTAGAAGAAAATCATTTGTCGGTGTGTCTGTGTGTCATGATGTGACCGCAGCAGCTCAGATCTGAGAGGGAACTGAATAGAGAAATGAGAAGCTGTCCAAGATGCGGAAAACATTCAACAAGAAGATGAAGCTAGCCCCGACAGGACAGAGGCTAGCTGACCAACAGCTAACTAGAGGGTAATTAGACGATAAATCCGAGTATACGAGTCTGTCAGAGGCTGAGGCTGAGCTGGGAGCCCGGCTGGCTGGCTGTCTGTCAGTGAGAGACAGAAATCAGGACACAAGTTGCGCCAAGCTGTCAGTCAGTCCTGGAGTTAACGCAGTCCGTTACCTGTCCCCGCTGGGTGCTGATGGTAGTCGCCATGTCGTTCCTTCAAGAACTGGGCTCAGACACTGTCGAGTCGTGACGCTTCTTGAAACAATTAAAAAAGTCCTTAGTGACTCATTAAAAACAACCGAGCTTCTGTTTTTGGGCTGAAACTGACTCCGGAAATGTCTTGCTATTGAAGATAATGGTGCAGTGCTGCCCCCAGTGTACGGCGGTCTGCTTCCTGCTTGTTCTCGCTTTGTAGCGCAGTACCGCCGCTAACCAGGAGAGGGGGCCAGAATCAACCATTTTCCCCAGTCAAAAATGCAAAACAAAACAAATTTACTAAGTTTGTCTCCTGTATCTCTACAAAATACTTACCTCCTCCTTTTCAATGCAATTTGTAAGATGCTACTTTTATTTACTTTTAAAAACTGATAGAAAACATTTCTTATTAAACATCCTCTTTCTATGGTGTATTCCGTATATTCCTAACAATTTAGAATAACTTGCGTAAGTTTTTAATAAATCTTGTTTGGTTACCAAGCAATCACACCATATCTACCACTTTCAGAGCCTGCATTGCCAGAGCATCTACTGCTTCATGCCTGTATTCCCATCTGAGAAGGGATCCACATAAATCTCACAATTGGATGTTTCATTCCATTAAGTTTTTATGTTCAGAATTCCAGCAAACCTCTGGGGGAAGGTTGTGGAAAGAAACCCAGAACCTTTGGGTAATACAGTTCAAAAGCAATGACTGAGGAAATGTATGTTTGATTTTGAGGACATTAATAAATAAGTTGTCATTTAGCAAATAAAAATAATTTTGGTAATTCTAACTGACCCAAAACAAGAAAGGGTAGGTCTGATTTCACTTCAGACTGTGGAAAAAAAATGGACATGTCATTATGCAGTGGTCATAAATGTCAAGTTTCAACTGATTGTCATTGACCCAATTGTCATTGTCGGGTCCTTGAGATAGATATGAACATAAAGCTTGTTCATATCTATGGACCCACTCATCCAGGGTCAGAGTCTCTCAGGACAATACAGTCTTACAGACCTAACAAGCACCAGCTCATATTCAGTCATGTTTTTGGACTGTCAGGAGAAGCTGGAGTACCTGAAGAGAACACGAGCATACAATGGGAGGATATGCAAAATCAATGCAGAAAAACTCCAGAATCCAGGACCCTGTTTGCTGCAAAGTATTACTACTAGGAACTACCGTATGAAGATTGCCATTTTCATAACATGTTGAGATTATGATTCAAACCATTTTCTTACTTTGAGATTACATAAAAGTGAATATATGTCTTTGGAACAGACATGACAACATTGGTCAACTCAAAGAGTTGGATCATTCATTTTAACATTAAAATTCAGTTACATCCATCGTCTCCCCGGTTGTCTGAGCAGGTTTGCACGGATGGTGCTTCTAGTACTTGAAGCACTAAAAATTTGTTGGAAAAAAAAAAGACAAAAGCCAATAAAATATGAAATCAAAAAGAAAAACTGTATTCCAAAAAAACAAAATTCATATTGGTAAATTAAGCAAACTTTTAGACGTACAGTGTATCTTTGTATATCCAGTGTGTTCAATATTCTGTTAACAGCTGGCACAATCTACTACAATTTCTCTTTCAAACAGATGTGAACACACCATTCAGGCAGCTTATGAGTGCAAGAATCATTCCACATAAGGCAAGGTGTTGTGTATGGTTTCCAGAGCAAAGCAGCGGTAATGTACCACACGTCAATATGAAAATATTGCTTCATCTGACAAATAAAAACATTCTTAGTTGAATTTTTGATTGAATGTTAGACTCCACAGAAAAGTCCCTGGAGCCTGGTGTGAAATGAGCTCAGGAATCAATGTGTCCTGGTGAGCCAGACTGCAGGGCAACGTCGGCTCATTGGTTGTCCTCAGAGTCCTGATTGTAGCTCAGGTGGCTCCGCTGAACCTCCAGCTCCTCTGCGCTTACCATGGCAGGATCTATGGCAGCATACCTGGTTCCATGGAACTGACGCAAGTGAATCTGAAAAGTAGTACAAACCAAAATACCGTAATTTAAAATTTACATCACATCAAATAGATACTGTTTTGTGGACAGATTTCTGTCTGCAGGGAAGAGGACTTTGTCTAAAGTAGATTCACTCTCATCACTTTTGTGAAAAAGTCACAATATATCATAGACATGATGTGATACTCTTATAAATCTGTCTGGTCCTCTTGTAAACACAATCTGCTTTGGAATAAATTTCTTAATTACATTTCATCTTAAATGAAATATAGCCGAGGATCAGACCGCCGAGGTTCCCGCCTTCGGCCACCATCCATCCCACATTGCACCTGACCCCTTTAACCTCTCCCACAGGTGCTGAGCCCATGTGAAGGGGTACCTCATCTCCTCTTCAATGACCCCACTCTGTTTCCATTGGTGCTCCCTCACCCAGACAAAGTGCATCTTTGGGTTGACTTTGTCTGATCCCTCACCTAGAATCAGTTTGTCTTGGGTGACCCTGCCAGAGGCATGAAGCCCCTGACAACATAGTTATTAGAATCACTGGGACACTCAAAGCCCTCCATCACAGTATTGTGGGAACCCATGGTGGGTCACTGATTCTATTCATAACAGAATAAGTGGACAGAATTTCTAAGCGCAGCCAAGGTGTTGGTGAGATCCGTTTTGGTGTTCTCAGGATCATGTCTCTGCTCTTTGCAGATGATATGGTCCTATTGCCTTCATCAAATCCGGATTTACATCTTTAGCTTGAGCAGTTCACAGCTAAGTGTGAAGTGGTTGCAATGAGGATCAGTGCCTCCAAATACGTGGTCGTGAGTCAGAAAAGGGTAGACTGCCTTCTGCAAGTCAGAGATGAGCTCCTGCCCCAAGTGCAAGAGTTTAAGTACCTTGGGATCTTGTTCAAGAATGAGGCAAAAATGGAGCAGCCAGGACACACTGTGGGGAAGAGAGAGCTGAGTCAAAAGGCAAAACTCAATTTACTGGTTGGTTTATGTTCCCAACCTCATCTACGGTCACATCTCTGAAGCTCTGGGTAAAGACCAAAAGAGCAAGATTGCTAATATAAGCGACCAAGGTGAATTTTCTCTGTAAGGTGTCTAGGCTCTCCCTTAGAGACAGGCTGAGAAGATCAGTCATCCGTGAGGGACTCAGAGTAGAGCTGCTGCTCCTCCATGTCAAGAGGAGGCAGTTGAGGTGGCTCAGGCATCTGATTAGAATGCCTCCCTAACCTGGTGAGGTGTTCCAGACACATCCCACTGGGAGGAGACCCAGAGGAAGACCCGGGACATACTGGGGGGACTATATTTCTCAAATGGCCTGGGAACGCCTTGGGATTACCCTGGAAGAGCTGGAACAAGTGACTGGGAAGAGGGAAGTCTGGGTCTCCCTGCTCGGGCTGCTACCCAACCCCCACACAGGTGGAAGATGATGGATAGATAAAGTCACAAGATATCGGTCCTTTAAATAGAAAATTGTTCTCAGATCACAAAAAACTCATCTTTCAGATTGATCCTTGTAATAAATGACAGATTAATATTTACTAAAGATGATCAATTTTTGAAACATTAATAGAGTTTAACAGAACCTATTACTCTGTTAAATCAGCTTGTCCAGGTATGTTCCTGCCTGATCAGGGTTTAAGTCAGGAGCCCAGTTAAAGTCAAGATGAACTTTGAGGTATTTGCAGATAATTCATCCAGTAAATGACCAGAAAAGTTTGTCTGTTGGGCAGGTGATAAAAATGCTTCCCAAAGATTGAGAATACTCCCAGTAAAAAACCTTCTCTGCATCCTAAGTTACAGATCTTCCTTGGTACTCAGAACAATGAAAGCTTCCTGGAATACACGCAGGGTGTTGGTCCATTTCTGGTTGCAAAAAATAACTTTCCTCACTTCAGAGAGAATGCAAATACTGTAGATTAGTGGGTTAAACATTGTGAATCAGAACCAACCTGTATGTAAAGGTTGACCTCAGCGCTCCTGCACAGATATGGGAAGTTTCCTCCGGTTTTCAGATGTGCCCGTCTAGCATTGGGATACAGTTTATACATCTCTTCTTTGGCCTCCAGTGAGAGGGCGCTCTGATCAAACACCTAAACATCAACAACATAGCTAGGTCAGACGTGCTTGGAATACACAGGATAGAATCAGATAAAGAAGATAAAAAAAACCCAACAGAACTTACATCTATGATGGTCACAGCAACATCTTTTATTTTGTGAGGCTCAACGTAGGAGTTCTGACAGTTAAGTGTTAGCCTTGAAGCTAGCTCACTTTGGCTCAGACTCTCCAGCTGTATTAGGAAAACACAGACTGATCTGGTTAACACATAAACACAAGCATGAGGATTCAACTGTTAATGTCATTATTAAAGCTGACTGACATCCATGGTTACATACCCTATCTACCATGAAGTCGATTGCATCTGCCATCTTAGGGTCCACAGGTCCTTTAGCAAAGTTTCCCAGGACAATCTTCTTCAGCAGGAAAGCTGGCATGAGCCAGAAACTGGCAGCAACACAAAAGCAGCATGAATGAAGAGACTCTAAAATGAAACCATCATGTGAGAGTGAGTCAGTGGCACCTGTTTGCAGTCCATGTCTGGTGAAATATGGACGTGTCACTGAATGAGTTACACAGGATCAAAGAGTGCACTCTGGGAGACTTGTGAGTATACTCTGCAAACTTCTGAGCCAAGAATCCTCCCAAAGACGCCCCGAACAGGTGGACCTGAGAGTGACATGGGATCAGCGTTACACAGATGTCATACACACATCACACACATAAACCAGCCATATCAGGCCAGGTAGCTTCCAAATACATAGCCAAACACAACAAAAGGTGCGATACCACCAATAATCATGGGGATGGTGTGGCAGACCTCATGCATGACTAGTGCAAGGAACCAAAGAGAAGAAGAAGACCGAAAAATAAAGTTAATCTCCCTCCACATACCCTGATGGCTGCACAGAAAACTTCTGTCTACTGCAAAGCCTCTTCTTAAGTTTTTTCAGAGAATGTGAATTATCAAAATGTCCACCTTTATTTTCCTCTGAATGAACTCTGAACTGTCTTATGATGGCTATACTGCCTAACACAATGGCAACCTAACAACACATTAAAAGCATGAGGTTGTCTTTTACTCGACATGGTAACAGACAAGGGGACTTATTATTGTGCGTCAGGAGACATAAATGGGCCACAAGGGATCTATGAAAACAAAGTTGGACCTTGTCCAGCTGAAGGTGATCCAGAAGCTTCCGGAAGCCATCACAGAACTCCAGGAGGTCCCAGTATACCGGATACTGCAGCTAAAACAGAACAACATATGATTATAACAAATATTGGTAAGCAGCCAATATTTCTGATCACTTATCAATAAATTTGAGATTTGATACAAAAACAAATGTGAGGCATCAGGAATGGCTGAAAAGAGTCACAACAGCTTAATCTAGAACAGGAACAGGCTTTGCACTGCATTGGCTCTGTAAGAAGATATGGTAACCGCGGTGCAGGGGTCAGTTATGTAACCAGTGGGTTGCTGGTTCAAACCTCAGCTCCATCCATCTTAGCCGTTGTATCCTTGGGCAAGACACTAAAACTTTAGACTGTGAAAAGTTTACGTTTTTGTGTATTTCTACATAATGTCAGAGGTAAGATATGAGTGAAGCAGAGATGATTTATCCTCTTGTAGATGCCAGTGATTACATGAGCACTCCTGCTGTGGTGAACTCACCGAGATTACCCTGTAACCCCAGCCAGTCAGGGCCTGCACCTGCTGGAAGAACACCTCCGCAGTCCCACTGACTGGGGGAAGGAAGATGATTGGACACCTGATACTTTTTGGGCCGGCATCATACAGAGACCACACCTTGCTGTCGTCATCGTCAACAATAATCTGGAAAACATACACACACACGCACGCACGCACACAAACACAAACACTTGTTCTGTAACCTGATGGTTGCATTTGTCTTAAAAATGATGTACCATACATTATTACACCATATTAGAAAGAAACAATCTTTATTAAATGCCCATAAAAATAATAAAAATACCACATCATGCAATACTATTCTACCTGGTCGCTGCTGTACACACATTTCAAGACATGATGGTCCTGGCAGCTTAAAGCAGTAGTCTCAAACTCCAGTCCTGAAGGACCAGTGTACTACTGTTAGAAGTCTCTCTACTTCAGCACACCTAGCTCTGATTGGCTCATCAGCATGAAGTCAAGTTCGAGGGTGAGGAAGTTTTACCATTTAATTCCAGTGTGTAGGACGATGCACACATCTAAAAGTTGCAGGACTCTGGCCTTCGAGAACTGCAGTTTGAGATGGCTAGCTTCAGCAGGTGGTAACTAGGCCTGTCACGATAACAAATTTTGCTGAGCGATTAATTGTCTAAAAAATTATTGCGATAAACGATAATATTGTTTCAAGACCTTTTGACACTGATTTAATGGAAATGACGTAATAATGCATTCAATTTTCTGCCATAGATACATACATTTTATTTTCAAAAGAACACATAACACTGGAACTGATAAACTAAATAAACAAAACAACCAAAAACAAAAATAAAATGGACTCTCAGTCTCAATTAACAAAAAACGTACTTTAATAAAAACTAAACAACATAAAGCCAAAGTGGAAATAAATACTGCATTCAACCAAAAGAGTGCAGATTATGAAGTCTGTATACTATATTGCCCTTCAGTAATCACTAGATTTAAATAGAGAAGATGGGCACATCCGACTACCTAATGCAATAGTTCACACTACACGATTTTTTGCCCCTATTTTCCCCTTATGATAATCTTAGAATGTTGGCCGATCTAAGATTGTCGCTGGTGATTTCGTAACCGATCATCCCGTAGTGTGATGTAGATAGTCGTGGCCGCTCCGATCTAAATCAGCGGTTTTCCTCGACTGGGAGCTTAACGCTGAATGTGACAGGTAACCAATCAGGAAGCGCGGATTCTCCTCCGTGCTTTCTGAGGGGAAATAACGAGGGGAATCCCAAACAGCTGACACGGCGCAACCCAAAATCCAGCAGACATTGGAGATGATATGTGGAAACATTAATATTTATTCAACATTTCGTGCAAAGAATATAGAAATGAAGCCAAATTGTTACCGCAGCTGATAAACCCGGTAACTTTTCAGCTGTTCTTCGTTAACGTGACATAAATAGGTTATAATGATTTTCATTCAGTCAGGACTTTACGCTGACTCTAGCCACATGCATTGCAGGTAGATTCTAGTAAAGCATTGATTAATGCCTGGTTTTAAAATTAGTTAACTGGACTTGTAGCCATTATTTTGTGCCCATGTCATGTGGCTGGACACCACAAGGCACGACGAACCCGATCGAACCGTTATACCTAGGATTTCTGTCGGCTAATGGTGGTCTCTCAGGTTTTGAAAATGGGCCGACAGTGTGCGCTAGTGTGTGCGCTGGGCATTTCACTAAGGAAATAGGAAGGGAGGGTCAGTGAAGAGCACCGGAGTTGAGCCTTTTTCATTCAGAAAGAAAAAACGGCAGGAAGAGAAGATAAAGCCGATAATTAAAATGAGGTCGATAGGTTTAATTTATCGTGCGATTAATTGATTTATCCTTTATCATGACAGGCCTAGTGGTAACTGACTTTTTCTCTTGATTATTAATAAAGTTTTTCCTCTCTTCAAAAAGACTTCTTCAGTTCTGAACATATGGGAGTCCAAATAGGTTTAAAAGTTAAAGAACACTCACAATAATAAGGTTAGTGAGGTTACTGATGAGACAGTTAGGACACAGGAGTTACTGGTTTTTCCCTCTATTGAGCTCAATGTTCAGGTTTTGTTGAAAGTGGCCAAACCATGGCACTTTCTAAGCACAATGTACCAGTGCATTTAAAAACTAACACCACCCTCAACAAGAAAGTAGTTCACCCGAAGGACAAAACACCCAAACACAAACTCAGCGGTGGGGCCCGGTCCAGTAAGTAGTGTTTAAACCTCTATGCTGGAGAAACTACACAGCAGCTATACAAAAGAACAGCCCAACACAGAAGAACCAGCACTTCACTTACATCTTAGGGACAATTTCTTGAAGACAGCAATGTGGACATTTCACACAGGAATACAGGTGGTTTGAGAGGAATGAAAGAAGTCATCTGTGTTAAATATGAAAAACCAACACTAAACATAAGAGACGGTATCAGATTTCATCTTTCTAACCTACTCTTCGTAAGGAGTAGGTACACTAATCTCACGATGCAGTATGATATGTGATATTCTCACAATATGATATGTGATATTCCTACAATACGATGTATATCACGATATTCAGCATTTGATGCAATTCGCTACATTTGTAAGATTTTCTGAGAGATTTTAGAGGGACAGAGTGATTTTGATAACATTTTGTGACTGTTGCACAGATTTGGATTGAATTAATTGAACTAATGGTGTAATAAATGTTTTTGTTATACATTTACTTGGTTTAAATGTTAATTGTGTATTTAGTTATGCATAAAAGGAACCTTTTTTGTCTTATGTACTTATATTAGATAATGTAATTTATCTATTTAATTTCATTATTTAATTGTAACTGGTTGTTTACAATTGGTTGTAATTGTACACTGGTTGTGTAACATGCCATTTTTAATGTACATGTGCAACTGGGTAAAGAATGTCATCTGTGATAGCTGTCATTTAATTCCTGTGGATTTGAAATAAAATTCAAAGTAGGATTTAATGTATCAATACTCGGGGATGAAAAATGGATACTTTCTGAGTAAAATAAATTTGATAAATATTGTAGAACCAATAAAATTACACAACCTTAGTCAGGAGGCTGCTGTAAACCTCCCTGGGGAAGTTTACAGCAGCGTTCCTGGAACTGTGCTCAGACATGCAGTTGGTTTTGGAGAGCAAGACACTGAGGGGTTATTCTGCCCACCACTCTGGAGATCTTAGCAACAGAACCTTCACTGAAAATATCATCAAGGCTGTTCACGTAAGTATCTTGGTGTCTTGCTCGTTGACTTAAGCACAAATTGGGCTTTTCCTTTCAAAACACATTTTATTTTTCTCTTAAAATGAAGAAACAGCTTACCGCAGCAACATTTTTATCCATCTTTTTGTAAGACTATTGTATGGCAAAAATAAAGATTTTTAAAATGTGTAACTTTGACTGCTATTTTTTTTTTTAAAAAAAGGTTTCTCAAAAAACAGTCATTTTAGGCTGCAACAATTACAAAAAACATTGTAGAATCCTGGATGTAGCAGTGGGACTGATTAAAGTCCCTCTAGAGTTTGTCAGATGTAACAGAGCATTTAGAGGCTCACCCCAGGATTAACATGAGAAGCATTTTTATTCATTGTACAAAATAAGTGATGTGCATCTAACCAACCTGGAGGTGAGGTATCCTTGATCAATGCACAGTGCACTTTTGTAAACAGATGGTTATAAACAGATCATAAAGTGTCATAGTGAGAGATTGGTGGCTTCATGAAGAATACACTCATTTATTGTCCCGATATCAACTTCAAGACAATTACTAGTCAGTGGTTCAAGTGAGCGACTTGGTTAAACTAGTTTTCCAGTGTTCTGTCAAGCCCCCCCCGCCCCCCGAGTGCCTCTGTGTTCACAGTATAGTCATGCCAATAAACAAGTTTACAGGTTTACAGGTTCAAATGCCTCAGTCTCTTCCCTTCCCATGCTCTCTTCCAGCAACAGCGTGCCAGTCCATGTCGGTGCAATAAAACAAAAACAGGACAGTCTGATTCTCCTGTTAACAGCCTCTTGCTTCATAAGGACCATCTCTAAACAGATTCTCCTCTCTTTTCTTCATGTGTGGAGATGATATTGGGTCATGCAAAAAGAGAATGGAGACATGTTGAAAAAGAAGACTGGAACTCCCTCATTGAACTGAACTGAGAGTGTATCAAAAGAGAAAGCTTATATTCCTTTCTCCACACTTCAGCCCATAAAGTAAAGATGCTTGGATTAATGTGTTCACTCTTTCATACAGGTTTGTTTGGACACATTCTCTTGTTTGAATTTATGACATACATCAACAGGACACCTCAGATGTTTCAGATATTGTGGCCTGATGTGTACAATCTTAAAAATGACACAGGGCAGCTTTACATTTTCTTTTATAAATACGACATGTTCAAAAATTGCAGCTAGACTTTGATATTTTAACATTTCCTCACAATATTCAGAAAAAACCCTCATACCACATTGATGCTTACCTTCAGATTTTCCAGTGAAAATCATGCCTCTCTCACAGCTTAGATGCAACATGTGATAGTGAGCAGAGTGTGATCCAAAGGCCCCTCTGAGTGGAATCATGTGACCATGACTGAATGAGCTCAGTGCTGCTGGACAAACACCTTCAGTCCTCATTCAGGGCAGAAAGCAGCGAGTTTCCACCGGTGAGGCCAAATAGATTCTTTGATTAGCAAACAATCCACTCCTGATAAGCTGCTGATGCACCACAGCTCAACACAGAGTCACTGTGAGAACCTCACATCTGAGTGGAACCGCAGCGACATGGAGTGAGTGGCTGATTATTTAACACTGACAGTGGCCTGGAGTACAGTGTAAAACTACTGAATAAATGGCTGTGCTTAATCCAACAGGAGAAGGTTAGTGGACTAGTCAAAGTCCAGTCCCAGATCAGCAGGATTTACGTTGTAGCTCTTAAAAAAGGAAGGTTTTAGCAGCTGAGCTGCTCAGAGTTGGTTGGGCTCGGAGCACAATGTTTGGGAGGGTTTGACTACACGTCTGGCTTTAGATCGACATACATCAGCTGAGGAACATTTCAGTTGTTCAAGTTTATTATATCAGAATAGCAGGTGACATTCTCAAACTATGAACTTACTTTCAACTCACACTTCTACAGGGTTTCCCCTGGGGCTAGTAAAGCATGGCGGCCCGCCATGCTTTACTAGCCCCGCCGCCAGGCTAAGCGTTGCTTGTTTACGTTTCTAGGGGGAAAAAAATTTTAAAAAAATTGTTTTTTTTTTAAAGCTGGGCTGCAAGCGTTTCTTTTGCTCTTAGCATTTCACTAGCAGAGCAGATTTATCCTAAAGGATAGGTTTATAATAGATAGGTTTATAGTTTATGCATTTAAACCCGACAGCGTGCGGACCAATCACACCGCTGGCGCCTCTGCGCTTTGCCTCGCACGCTGCCGCTGCTTTATGTCAGCGGGATCGCCCACGCCTCCTTTCACTCAAACTGGACACAGGCTGACCTGTATGGATATTTACATCAACTTACTGTGAGGAATTATGATCCTTTGGAGAACTGTAGGTAAGAGTTTAAAACCCGCCGCGTTAGCTCTGGTGGCGCAGCTCAATGTGAACTGCAAGAATAACTTGTAGCGAATTCAGAGATGCGCGTTGTGGAGCGGCGAGAATGATTTATCTTTGTGAACGAACAATTATGCGGCGTTTACATCTCAACACGCTGCCTAGTGTGTGGCTCTGTGTCTGTCTTCCCTGTAAAGTTTATGTCTGTGGTCCCGGTTGGCCGGAGAGTTTGTGGATAACGAGCAGCGCTAACCTGATCATGCAGGTTCAGCCCGGTGAGGAGCTTTTGCGCTCTCCTCGGAGTCATGCATCACGCTGATTTTATATCATTTTATTATTATTAGTAGTATTATTTTTCCGGTTACACGATGCATCAAACCATATCAGATGCGTTGTCTACTTAGAGTTAATACTCGCGGCCGCACTGAGATGTGAGAAACTCGTCCCATAAACTCGACCAACCAGAATAGTTTCTGTGATGCTTATTAAAAACTCAACAGACACGAAATGGAAGAGCTACTAAAGCCACATTAGCAGCATTTAATTAAATCGAAAGTTACGAATGTAACTACGGTTCTATGAATCCCGGATGACCGCCAGAGGGCGGTGCTGAAAGCACTGAATGTTCCCTTCGTGCATGCGCCGTTCGAGCAATAATATCAACAGAGTCACACCTGTGACCTATCGGATGATCAATCAGAGGCTATATAGCATGACGTCATCCGATGCTCTGTTCCTACAGAATCTTCTCGCGAAATGCAAGGATTCTGAGTGACAGAGAATCTCTGGCGGTCATCCGGGATTCATAGAACCGTAGTTACATTCGTAACTTTCGTTCTATTTCATCCCTACTGACCGCCAGAGGGCGGTGCTGAAAGCACTGAATGACTAATACCAGCGATGTCCTGAGCACAAACCTCACTAAGGAGGCCCAGAGGACCCTTGTAAAAGAACCTGGTCTAGAGGATGAGAGGAGGCCACATTCACATCGTATAATCTAGTGAACGTGCTCAGAGAAGCCCATGATGCAGCAGCACATAGCTTCCAGTGGAACTCCTCTCAAGGCTGCCCAGGAAGTGGACACTCCTGGGAGAGTGTGCCTTCACGCTGACTGGCCGGGCCGGCGTCCTGCAGTGTAGGTGTGACAGATGACATCCACAATAGGAGAGACAGAGGACAGAGAACAACCTAATCTAGGGCCCCCATAACACAAGAACAGTTGGTCTGAGCATCTTATAGCAGCAGTGGCTGCAATATATGCCGCCAGTGGCCTCACTGAGCACAGCAATTCAGATCTATCACCAGCTTACCCTGACGTAGGCTGAAAACGCACCAATCCCAATGGTTGGTTACAAGGAGAATGAGAAAACACTTTAGGGACAAATGCTGGGTTTGGCCACAATATATCATCATAACCATCTGAGCTCCATCTGAGACATGATGGGCTGATAGAAGGCATGTAGTTTTCTTAGCTGAGACAATAGCCAACAAAAGGCAGTCTTGCACGACAACCACTTGAGGTCCACTTAAACCAAAGGCTCAAATGGAGGGTGCCATAAAGCACTGAGGAGCAAGGACGGGTCCCAAACACGTGCTCGCGGAACCATTGGCAGGTGCAGTCTACGAACACCACACAAAACAAAGAGAAACCAGATTATGGGTCCCCACTGTACAGCCATCAAGGTCAGCATGACTAGATGATATAGCCACTACATATATCTTAAGTGTCGAAGGAGAGCGGCCCTTATCAAGAAGAGACCGAAAAGACTCCAAAATAGTGTGTACCACACTGGCGACTGGATCATCAATACGGGCAGAACACCAAAGGGAAAACAGACGCCATCTGTTTCCATATTGTTGACGAGTTGAGGTGCCTGGCGGGACCTGAATACCCAGTCAGTTGCTATTCAAGCCTCCCAGTGGCCACACCCACAGCCGGAGGCATTGAGGATGAGGATGCCATATCCAACCCCCCAACTGAGACAGTAAATTCCTCTTGGTCGGAAGACACAATGGGACCCCGTGACCCAGATTCCACAGAAGTAGGAAGCATGGCCGTGCCAGCCAATCCTTTGGCCCTCCTTGAGGACTCTCCGAAGAGTCGGCCAAATCAGGGAAAGGGGTGGAAAGGCATATAGAGGACCCTGGGCCAAGGCGTCCTGGACCAGTGCACCTGCAGCCCCTGTAAGGGAAAACCATAGAGGACAAAGGTTGACTCCTCTGTGGCAAACAGGTCGACCTCTGCCTGATCGAAAAGGTCTCAGATCAGGCAGACTATGTCGCTGTGGAGGGACCATTCCATCTTCAGCACGTCATCACAATAATGCTCCTCCATTGTACAATTATTCTTAGGAGCATTGGACTCAGAAGTAGTTGATTTGATGAGCTCACAAGATTTGCAGTTACACCAGGTGTTTGCTAATTGCTGCTTCCACTTGTCTGGAGGAGCAGGGGGAGGAAAGGCTCTGCTGGAGATTACAGCTTCAAGGAGGAGCTTTGTGGAAATAGGCGGGGCTTTGTGAGAGGAAGAGTTTAGGCACCCCTGAATGGTTGCCACGGGAGATAAAAGGATTTTCCAAGCATACATGAAAGAATCAAAGCAATACTCTAGGTATGTTTATGATGAGGGAGTATTATAATATGATGTGAAACTAGATTTTACATAACACTTCCATTTTAATATTCAAATGCAGACATTTCCAAATGTTTTAATCAAATCATGGCAAGCCTCTGGTTTAAGCAACTTGCACGTACACTGACATATAGCAGCCTATTGCCTATATACTGATCAATTATACCTAGAGCTCTGAAATACGCATTTAGCCTGGGAGCAGTGGCGCAACTGCACATTATTCAGATGGATGCTAAAACATAAACATATTATGAAGCAGTTATGCTTCATAATACAAAAAACATGAGTGTTTAATCAACCTTCCAATGCTGTCTCCGGATAACTTGATGGATCTAAACACCAGGAGGTGGGTGTACTTACTCTCTTCAGGGGTACTGTGCTTCTGAACCAGTTGTAGTCAGGAGACACTTTGATCTCCTCCATCTGAGCTGTCACATGCAGGCGGGACTGAATCAGCTCGGAAAGCGCTCCCTCTCCTCCGAACAGCCAGCGAACAAAACCCGCTACTAGCTGCTAACGCTGCTCACAAATTCAAAGGGGTCGAGTCGCCACTTCACGCCACTGCTGCCGTCCTGCTGCGGGTGGCGGTGAGTCACGGTGCCCGGGGGTGTTCATCCATGTCACGGTTGCATGTTTTTTGTATCTTCAGGCTGGTCTTATGGTCTTATGACTCTTTTTTACCTACTTCCGCAAAGCGTCTACCGCGACTCACGCAAAAAGGTGCGTTTAGATACGACCGGAAGTCGGAAAACATAGTTTTTTTTGGCTGCATCAACCAACCACGGAATATTATCTTCCTTGTTTTGCTATTTAAAATCAAAATATTTTCGGCTGTGTTGCAGTTCTATTAAACGATTACAACTGCCACACGTATTGCAATATTTTAGAACTAACAGAACCATTACATTTACATTTATATTTCGTCTCTAGCTTCTTCTTTTTTCTTTTTTTTTACATAAAATGTCCAAACCGGGAGCAACCCGGTTATGTTTGAAATTCACTTCATGTATGTGGCATTAATTTATAACTGGCGCTACCTGAAGAAACTGGAAGACGTATAAGTCCACATATTTACGAAAAACACGTTTCACATTTTTTTAATTTTAAACGCTCAGATATTCTGATGTCACTGAATGCAACAAACTTTTCTAGTATTTGCATGTGGCCATCTTTGAAAGCCATCAGAAATCTAACTACGTCTGTTAAACAAAAATGAACAGTACTTCAAGACATAATAAAAGTTATTATGTCTATGCTTCAAACTTCATTTTGCCTTTTTTGTGTTAGTTTGACAGGGCTGATGTTATACCGCCCTCTATTGCTCTGGAGCGCTTCACTGTCCAACAAAAAAGGATTTTGGAAAATGTTCTGCTACACTGCAGTCCAGACGGTGGCAGTAAATGCACCAAAAGCTAGTTTGTCTGCCGCCAATCGGCAACAGAAGAAGCGGATAATCATGGCTGTATGAAGGTAGTAATGGTCAGTCAGCATGGATGGTTCATATCAGCGCGGACAGGCAGATGCTCCCCATCTTCATCATGTCTTCGAAGGAGGGATACAACAGCCCGCCTCCGAGCAGCCAAACCACACCGCTCCACCATGGATTCCTCCTACGGCTAACTTCCCCGCACCTCCTTCTGGGGGAGCAGGTTTCGGTACATCTCAGTGTCCCCTTCCTTATGGATTCGACCCATCTGTCCCTCCGCCTAATTTTGTCTGTCCTCCTCCGGGACACTTCCCGGGAATGACGCCTCCCGCCCCTGGAAACACGCTCCGTAGCCCTGCAGTCCCTACGTTTCAGGCTGCGTTCCAGCAGCTCGGCGCCGCTCCTTTCCTGGCAGACTGCGGACTCAGGCAGCGGGAGGACTATCGCGATGGAGGCCTCCCCTACCGGGGCTCATCGGGCCCCCCACAGCCTCATTCTCTGCAGCGGGAAAGCAGCTGGGAAACTGCAGCACACCCAGAGGATGAGGAGGAGCTGCTGAGGTGGCAGGACCAGCAGTGGTTAACCCGGTTCCTCCAGAGCCGAAGTAGACCTCCCGACAACCCGCAGGAGCAGCGGTCAGACCTCGGCTCTGTCCCCGTCTTCAAAGAGGCTCTCTACGGCGCAGCTCGGCTGCTCTCCCGGCTGAAGGAGCTCTGTCTCTCTCTCCAGCACAATCTTCACTCAGACAGCGACTGGTCTGAGTCCTATCAGATGGCTTTGCACATAAAGAGAGAAGTTCAGGCCAAAGTTCAGAAACTCACTGACTCCCAGAATTTAGATCTACTTAAAGTTAAAGTGGCCCGCATAGCGGAGAGGAGGGCCCGAGGCCTGAGGGCCAAGAAGGACCGGCAGGTGGAGCAGATGCTGGCAGAAGAACTCACCACTGAGAAAGAGGCCTCCATAGACAAATGGAGGATGAGACAGATACAAAAAGTAGAAGAAAAGAAGAAGGTAATACTTTATGTAGAGAAGGATGAAGATGTTTATGTAGAGAAGGATGAAGATGAGGGTTTTTCTGAATGCCTTTGGTTCTCAGGAGCAGGAGCTGAAGCTGTCTGCAGATGCCGTCCTGTGTGAGGTGAGGAGGAAGCAGGCCGATGTGAAGAGGATGCAGGACATAATGAGATCTCTGGAGAAGCTACGCCAGCTCAGGAAGGAGGCAGCGTCCAGGAAAGGTCGGGTTAATGCTGTTCTGCTGTTTATTTGGGACAGAAGTTTAAGCCATTTTTCTCAGAAATAATTCAGTTGTTGAACCGTTAAAATGTGATGGAAACTCACTAGTAGTAAGTCAGCTAGCAGATGACAGAGCCAGTTTTTAAGAGACGGCACAAATCTGAGATCTGCAGAGGGACAATCCTTCACAATCATTCCCCAGACTCTTTTTTCATGAGCCAGTTAGAAAAGAAGTGAAGTATCAGGAATTATTCATATGAAAGACAAGAGAAATATCCAAAATGGATAAAAGTGAAGTTGTTCTCAACATTCTGCTCCAAATTTATCTAAGTTTTTAATGGTTTCTACTCCCTAAAATAGAACTTTTGTCTCAGCTTACTTACCCAGATTAGTCCTCATATTTATCTGATCAAATGATCAAAAAAATAAGTCAGGTCAGCTGTAATTTTATTTGGAAACTAGATGCCATTAGGTGGAGTGATGTAATTAAATCTGTGGAGGTTTAAATCTGATTGGTTCTAAACCAATTGGTTCCATCAAACTCAGATGGTTGTAAAAAAGTACAAAAGTCTGCTTTCATTTTCCATGTCAGATCTTTAAAGATATCGTTGAATATATATGTGATAAAACTCGGACTTTCATGAACAGGTTCTGTAATATTGGAAATTTTGTTTTAGGTTTTTGCACCGTTAAACTGCAGTGAGACTGTTTTAGGCAAAATAATGCAGAACTAAGCAAATTTACATGAAAATGTTCAAGTTCACACAACCATATTTATGGCTCTATATTTATGATTGTAAAGATAGAAGCATAAATAACATTTAGACATTTTATCAGCATAACAAAAGTTGATTTGGGTGTTACCGTAGTTACTCTCCTGCAAAATAATCTCCATTTCAAAACCATCCATAAACTTTAACATAATACCACTTCTTGTCATAAATGTTTTTTGGAAACATTTTCAAAGCTGGATCTTAAATAAGAATCTTTACTTCTTCCACTGTAAACTGTTGATCTAGTAGAAGTTGGTCTTGTAGCAGGGACCAAGAATCAAACTGCAATAATAAGTTAATATTCTAACTACATTTTTATGTTGTTTTATAATGCACCCCCAGTTCCAACAGTTCTTTTTTTAAATTGATATTATTGTATTTAAAACTTCTCAGACTCATGGCCTGTTTTTGAGAAATATGGCTGAAAATAACATGCCCAAAATGAATTGAATGTATCTCAAGAACTACAGAGTTTATTTTAATTGTTTTGATATCAAAACAAAGGCACGACCCTAGTGAACATGTTACACCTCTAAAAAGCACCCTGTCTGTTACTGAGGAAAGTAAATTAATATGATACACAGCAGAAATTAAGAAAAAAAATCTATTTCCGCCTAAAAAACAGTTCAATATATTAAGATTCCTTTCAAAGCAATGCAGATGAAATCCAAAACATGTAGTAAACAACGGTACACAGTCTGACCTTTTATTGTGCCAAGTTTCATGAAAAAAAAAAGTTAATCATATGAGTTTTAGAGAGGTACTACTTGATAAAAATCTAGGTGGACCTTCCAAATTAGCCATTTTGGCACAATTTGTGCCATTTGAACTCTCAGTTTTTTTCCTGTAGGTTCTGTTTCAATCAATTATTCTTATCATATAATAAATGATTATTTATCATAGATAAGTAATTACATCTAATTGTTTTTGGAGGTTCCTTTTAAAAATCCACATTGCATTCATTCATAAAAAGAGAAAAAAATAGACAAATTGTAATAGTCTGAAAATGGAACAGATTAACTCATAATAACATTTCAAATATAATTATATAACAATGAAAATGCAAATAGCAATGAAAACTAATTTGTCAAAATGATATGATCACAGGAAAAAACTAATATATCTCACAATTACATTACAATAACAATGCACTGCGCGTAAAATCATGCAGTTCTCCATTCAAACATTCAAAATTACGCTGGGCAGTTTCTCGGGAACCCATTGGCCAATTTTGATGATTGACATGTCTTTTGAACTGTCAGAGCCAATAGAATCCGAGGGCGTTGACATTAATACGGAACCTAAAGCCATTCACTAATTACAGCGAGGAAAACGCATGTGGCGTCATAGACATAATATAAGCATAATATATATAATATATATCCTTATATTATGTCTATGTGTGGCGTACATTGACTGAGTTCGCCTCTAGATTTTGTATATGGTAGCTAGGAGACGGAAGAGGCTCTGGGCAGAGCCGAAAACAATGTGAGATGGACGCAGGGAAAATGGATTATCGAACCAAGTGGAAATATTTACTCTAATAACGATTATGACCACGAAACGGCAAAGGTAGGACTGAATTTATGTTTTTAGCTTCGTGAAATTAGCTATTTCTTTTTTCTTCTTTAGTTTTGCACGTAGCGTGGTGACTCTGGTATTGTTGGAAACGGCAGAGCTTCGGCTTTACTCTGATAAATAGTTTGTGGGTATTGGGCCTCGTCACTCTTTCATTGTTGCGTTTTTTACCGGTGTACAGTGTTACGATGGGGAAACGCGGATTTACCTGTTATGCCTCGTTACCCTCGTTAGCATCTAATTGTGTTTCTTTTCATCAAGCTGCTTAGTGTTTAAGCTGGGTGTTGTTGAGGTAGAAAATATTGTTTCTATCATTTAGAAGAGCTTTTTCCTGATACGTGGATATGCAATATCCCTATATTGATAAATGTATAGCATGTGTTTTCAACTGATCTTGTTGCGGCAAGCGCCGAGGACCCAAATTTGGGTCCTCTAGCGAAGGAGGCGTTTAAGGAAGCACTAAATTGTCTCAGTCATTAATATCATATACCATTAATTCACTTTAACAACTGAAAGTTGTGATGATTTTTACTCTTTATACTAAGTTGCTTGTTTTATATTTGAATCATCCTTTATTTACTTTTCTGTTCAGTTATATTAAATTTCCCTTTTATGCTATGAAGTATGTCTTATTATATTGTTCAGAATTTTAAAAAAGTAAAAATAAATAAATAAAAGCAGAGATGGTTTGTTCCTCCAGATCAGCAGACTCTTTTAGGCTCTGAAGCAAAAAATCAAAACATTTCCAAAATTCTTCTTTGATGATGACATTCTGGATCAAGTGGCTTAAAGGCTAACTCAGCATAACTTCTGCTGTTCTAATGAGCTGACTACAGAGCTGCAAGCACAGCCATAACTCTGTAAGCCGTGTTGTTTAAAGGGATCGGCACAGAGCTGCAGTGTGACGAGGCGTTCAGCGGTCAGCTGGAGCAGCTGAGGGGTGTGATGAAGAGGAGGACGGAGCTGTACTCGGCCGAGGAGAAGGCTCTGATGGTGATGCTGGAAGGAGAGCAGCAGGAGGAGCGGAGGAGGGAGCAGGAGAGGCAAATCAGGAAGGAGAGGCAGCGGCAGCTGGAGAGGAAGCGTAGGGTGGACTCCATGTTGTTTGGAGGTAGCAGCTTTTCCAGCCAGGCTGTTAGATTCCTCCAGGTTGGCTCTGGATCTTCATCATCCTCCTCCTGATGGCTGTGTTTGTCTTGCAGATGAGCCTCCAGCTGATAGCATCCTGGAGCCCTTCACTGACTACTACAGCCAGGCAGAGCACTCCCTGCAGGCGCTCATACACATCAGGTTGGTCTGCACCAGCATCAACACCACATTGATGCTTTATCAATGTGGTGTTGACCAGATGACAAAGCATCTGATCAACACCAGATGCTTTGTCATTCCTAAAGCCATTCTGTATGTCCAGTGTTATTATGGCTATTGGTTTTAACCTTACAAGAGTAGCAAACTGAAAAAAAAAAAGGATTTTGAAATGCGTAGTTATTTAACCGTAATACTATTTATTTAAAAGTAACATCAACTGATAAACACTACAGTAAACAAGTTATATATTTCACCAATTGTGGCAGTAGACTATAAAGTATAGCAACTATACAGATAATACAGAAAAGGTTTTCTTGGTGCGTGGTGTGTGGGCCCTAAGCAGAGTCTTGATGAGCCTTGCCTTGGGCCTGCTCTGGTCTTTAGATGTGGAACGAATTAACTGGTTGGTTTGAGTTTTTTGCTACCAAGGTGACTGAACACCATCCAGTCTTAGCGAAGCTGTTTTTTTTTGTTTTTTTTTGTTTTCCATTAGCAGAAATTGTGAGCTCTGTGTTGACAGAAGGTCCTGATAAGGTGTGCTGTTGTTTCAGGAGAGACTGGGACGTGTTCCTGGCGGCAGCAGATCATCCTGATGGATCCGGGGTTCCTCAGGGCTGGGTACTGCCTGACTCTCCGTCTGACCAGAACTGGGCCTCGGCCCTGCAGGCTGCTGATCCTGACGGCCTCTGACTCACATCCAGTCAGCTGGATCAGACAATGAACTCACTTTATAGCGAACCCGTCTTCTTTAAAGATGGTATTTTCATTATGTGGATTCTAATTTAATGTTGCAGTCATCCTTGAGATGGGTTTGGCTTTTTTATACACCAAAATGTGTATTTTGGACATGTAGTTTGATATTTTTGTGGAGGGGGGACATCTAGTGTAAAATGTCTGCCAATTCCATTTTCACTCAGCTGTGGAGTGGGACAGGCTGGTGGCTTTGGAGCGATATTTCAAAACAACAATGTTCATTTTCCTTTTTGCCAGCCTATGCATTTGAAAATATAGCTAAATGAAAACAATGTATTTGTCAGTTTGAGTCATGGCTAAGTGGAAGTAAACTCTAAATTTTAAGTTTTTGCAAATTAAAAATAAAACAATTGAACCCTGGTGCTCAAAGTGGCTGGATTAGAAAGAGAGATGAACGGTGTCTGGTTTTGCTGGTTTTGAACCTGGCCTGCAGACCTGACTGGGAACAAGCCATTCTCCTCAGAGGTTTACATGTCCTGTTGTATACCTTTAATTAGGTTTCAGAAATTAATGTCTTTTTCTGATAGAGGTAACATGATTATGTAAAAGTTTTAGGTTTTAATAATTTCAGAATTATGGCTGAAATCTTTTAATATGGTTCTGAAGGTTATAGGATCCCATTGATGGCAGTTATTATAGAGTGTAGCTAGTTTGTCACTATCCAAAACTTCCTCAGCGTCATCTTGAATCAACTTGGCGGTTTATATTTGGACACAGTTGGGTGTTTCAATAGGATAATGACCACCCAGATAGGTTTTGGATGGATTAAACTGCATAATATCAGGTGAATGAAAGGGCCAAGATCTCAACCCTTGTTAAAATTTGTGACTTAATAGATTCATCAGTGCCAAGAAACCTACAAACCCACCAATTCAGTAATTCACATAAGAGAAAAACGGAACAGCAAAGCATAAAGTTACCATGAAGACCAACATCCTCTTCTGTGCATGTCGTTGGACTAAAGCAGGTACCACTTTCTGCCAGAAGGGGGCATTTTATTATAAAAGTGTATTGGAACTCAGTACGTTCTACTGCCTGGCAGTGATACACTTCTGCCAGGCGATAGATGAGTTTCATCTATTTGAAGTGACTGTTAACAACAAAAATGTAAACTTGAAAGGAAATAAATGTGGTACTCTAAGCTGAGTGTGTTTTCAAATCTTTTATAGAAGGTTTTATAGAGTTTACCATGCAGCGTAAAGTCAGGAAATTACAGAAACTTGATTCTTGTCACCTAATCACCTAAATTCTAATTAATACAATGAACTAAGCCTTATAGCGCGAGCTCTGAGAGTGCCAAAACATTAGCAGTGTGGCAAAATGTTATCAAATGTGGGACGCTGTTTGATACGCACTCTGTGTCAGCTAATAGGGTTAACTGAGGTTAATGGATTAGAGTTTCAGCTGCTTCTGACAGAACCTTCAGAGGGAGGCTTCACTCCAGCTTCACAGTGTTTCACTGAGGCACAGATAAATCACAGGTAGGTTCCCTCTTCATGCTAGTTTTGGATCATGTGTAACTGATTATTTTCAGGATTATTGTTACTATAAAATTTCTGTGTATAATCGTCTTTTACGTCTATTTTCTTTGCTTCAGAATAAAAGCTCACAAGAACTTAGAAAGTAATATTACAAAACTCCTGAGTCTCAAAGTCTTGGAATACTTTTGCTGACTGTGTTATTGGTTGACAGTGCAGAGATTGAGAAATAAGTTCTTCCATCAAATGACTGCTGAATCTGGAAAATATTGTTGGGATTTTCCTGTTAAGTTCAATGCTGAGGTGAAGTGAAACATTCTTTCATCAAAGCCTGATGTCTCCTGGAAGTCTCAAAGAACCATCAGTAGAATTACTGTAGAAAAGTACAGAAGTGTATCAGTGCCAGTCAGACACGTTAGGATGACAGTTATATTTTTATAATGACATATGAAAATATATTCCTCTAAAAGATTACTACTTCATAAAAAGGCACAAAGATTTAAGTCTCATTAAAACGAGCATTTCTTGTTATCACGAGATGTTGCTCTATTTGTTTCCTAGCTCTTCTTAAAAGGTTCCATAGAAAAGCACTTTGTCGTGAAAAATAGTGGTGAGGATTTATCTAGCTTTGCGTAATGCTTGCTGGAAGAACTAAAATTTCATTAAAACCTATTTCAAAAAAGGCATCAAGATAACATTATGTCTGGTGTTACAGTGTAGTGCTGTGTAAAAGTGGTTAGTATCATGTAGAATGTTTTGTACAGACCTTTGTTCTGGTTTAGCTTTACATGAGCTTCTTTATTAGCATCAGGTCACACAATAAGCTCAAGAAACATGTTTCCTCTGCTGCTTGAAGTCCTGCACCATCTGCTCTGGGTTTTATTCTCACTGCAGCACATGTCTGATTAACTTTCAGTGGACAGAAGGAGCAGAAGCTCCTTCTGTCCACTCTGCTCTGACATCACTGCACATAAATACTCACGTGCAAAATGTTTATATGGTTTCCCTCTATTCACCGATGCATTGCCACAAACTTGCATAGTATCTAACAGGAGAGCACGTGGCTTTTATTCATTGTGTAACACTCTTCACCGAACCAATAAATTAATGTATGAGTGTGAAGTCAGTCAGGGTTCCTGGGAAGGAAACAGCTACACTGTATTTTTCTTTTCCCCGGGGAGGGGGGGAGTGGTATTGCCATCTTTTAACCTGAACATTTCTGCTGAACTGAAAAATAACTTCTAAACACCTCTTTCAGGGGCTTAAATATTTGCTCAAGCTGTAAACATCTATTTCCTTGGTAAAGCAAGGTTAGAGAGGACACGTTTGTTTGGTCAGGAACAGATTGGACTCATCAGAATCCTTCCAGCTTTAAGGTTCACAACACAAGCAGAGCACAAGCTGCCTGTTTACAAAATATCTGGATATGGCCAAGCAAATCTCACATAACACAAACACACACACACGCATGCACACACACGCACGCACACACACACACACACACACACACACATGTTTGTTTCTCTACCTTTGCAGGAATTTTCCATTGACTTCCATTCATTTCTACAGCATAACCCTAATCCTGACACTGATCATTACCAGTACATGCATAACCCTAAGCCTAACCAAATATCATTTCACACTTTAGTCCTACCCATAACCCAAAAAACAGAATTTCTCGTCAATGTAATATGTATTAGGAAAATAGTCTCTGCAATGTATTAAATAAATAATACACAAACAAACTGTTGAAATGGTGACAAGTGTTTTGGAGATATAGGTTTTAAAACAATGCCAGTCAACTGTGTTTACAAGATGGGTGTACTCTTTACACATCCTGTGTGTGTGTGTGTGTGTGTGTGTGTGTGTGTGTGTGTGTGTGTGTGTGTGTGTGTGTGTGTGTGTGTGTGTGTCTCAGTGAACCGAATAGGATGGAAGGTCTTCCACTGAAGATGCCCCAGGCTGTCGTCTTACAAGAAGTCAAAGATGATGTCAAAGTGACAGTGCCTGATTACCTCAGCATATTACGGGAAACAGCAGTACGGATGCTTTCCTTACTCTGTGTCTTTATGTGTTTCATTTGTTTGTGTGTTCAGTGTTTCATGCAGCTCTTAGCATGCTAGAGAACAAAATTTTATTTAGCCTCTGAGGTAAATTTAGCTTACATGACATGGCCCATGTCATCAGAATGTGAACCAAATTTCAGTACATTTTACATTAAGAATGGATACAATTTTGCTAAACAATGAAAATAAAGACAGAAGCCACATAATTTCCCTTAATGGGGTTAACAAAAAGTCAGTTAATTTTAAAAGTTCTTTGCTCCAGTAAAACAGGTAGTAAAAGGATGCATATTGTTTCTTGATATTACAGTATGAGTTCAGCCTGGAGAACTGGGTGTTAACTGGCTTACAGAATGGTCCCACCCACCATCAGCGGCCTCAGCCATTCACCCCTCCATCTGAACTTTTACCATCTTGTCCTCCGTACTGGATGATGTTCAGCAGCCCACAGCAGAGTCGTCTAGCCAGCCGCCACAGCTCTGACTTTTGGGAACCAAATCCTCGACAACGCTCCCACAGCCTCAATCCTGCTGTACTTCGCACCACCTTCACCATCTCGGACTCGGAAGATGAAGGAGGAAATACTGTGCAGGAAGCCAAGGAAAACCTGACAGCTAAAGCTTGTTTGAAGGAAGAGCACCCAGCTGCTTCATGTCAGAGCGGTCAAAGAAAAGCACAGAGAGCCTTCATCCCAGACCTGCTGAATCCTCCATCCTGCCTGAGCAGCCTCCCCCACAAGCGTAGGAAGAACCTGCGGCAGTGTTCTGTCTCTGGGACAGACATGTCCAAAAAACAAGACATGGACAGTCAGCCTCTGAGCTCATTCTCATACAAAGCGCCCAACACCAGGACCTATACCACCGAGAAATCAACTGGCAACCATAAAACAGCAGATATGGTAAGATATATTCTTCATATTGCATCTCAACAACTTGATAATTTGTGGAAAAAAGTACTTCTGTCTTTTTCTTTCATCCGAGACAATCGTTATTATGTGTGTGGAGTAGGACATAAATATACATGCACTGAGTTGTATTCTTTACAGTATAATTTGCTTTGCCCTTAAACATTGTCCATCATTACGACTAATTCAGCTAGAAGTGAGTCTCAGAGCTCATTACCACTCTCTTTCAAATGAGGATTTTTATTGGGTTTTTGCACAATATGAGAACATAAACGTACTATAAAGCTATAAAGTGCAGTAGAGAGATTAATGGATATAGGGAAAGCTAAAAGTCTCATAATATGCTTTGCAAAGACTTCAAATAAACTTAAAACCAGACATTGCGCCACTAGATACTAGATACTTAGATATTTACATTGTGTCAGATGCCTTTCGGCCAGTAGTGTCACACTGTTTAATTTAGTTTATGTGTTTATGTAACTGTGCTGAATTTGGCCATAGTCTAACTTGGTCCAGTTCAAATGTAAACCTGTTCGGTTCTTATATCTTCATATTGCTTCTCTCTGTTTTGTGTTTAATAATGTCCAGGAGTTATTGATAATTGTTTAATCTGTATGGAGCAAAATATGCACTGGTCCAAAATCATGGATTCACTGCAGTGGGTACAGCATCTTATGAACAACAGTTTTTTTTACGTTAGCAACAAACCAGTGGATTTCTTTAAAGTCTGTATTAATCCATTGGACTGTTACTAAACCCACAAATTTACAACATGCAATTCATTAGGATCCTGACTGACATCATTACATCTAACAGTGACCCAATGACCAAATTTACTAGGTAGGCCAGGGTAAGAGGGCCAGTGCTTTTTCATGAGAGCACAGAACAAAAGAATGAAACAAACAAAAAAAGAACAGGCAATAATTCATAGTTTAATATATCAAGTGAACCACTTGCATGTCTGCAGCTTCAGGTTGCAGAGCCCTGATACATCACATGAAAACTGTGATCCTGTCTCAATACAGCTGAGGTTAAAAGTGCAATTCATCATTAAAGTAAAGCTATGAAGGCAAAAACGGTCCACTCCTTTCTGTACATGACCAGTCCTACAGGGACCTGGCCCCTGTGGCTCCTGTGTAGAACCGCCCATGCCAGGAATAATAAAAGAGGAAGGACAGTTACAATGCTTTACCATCAGTGAACCCACTTCTTGCCTGTCTCTCTCAGAATGGCAACGTGACCCCTGTGCCCTCTGCCCTTGTTACAACCAACCACCAACAGGGAGTGCTGTTTCCACCATAACACAGAAACCCAAATGAAAAGTACTGACAGGTGAAATCATGACTTTAAACCCTGTTTCATTTACTCTGGTAGAAGTAAATTAACTCATAATTCCACAGCTTGTTGTATGAACACAATTAAAGCTATTAGCTTCTGATCTCTGAGACCTGACATCAACAAACTCATTCAGGTTATGTTTTAAATATATATTCAGTTCTTTGAGAACAAATAGAAGAGTTTGTTGAGAAATTAAATTTAAAATAAGCTAGTTTTAAAACTTAACATATCTTGATTCAAATGGCCTAAATTGTGGTTTTAAATCAGTAACTTATTCTGGCCTATTGACCTTTATTTTACCTGTAGTTACAGCAGATGGTTTGCTAGGATCGTTTGAACTGCCTTTTGTCTGTGGGAAAACAATACAGTGGAAGTTCTAGCTTTTCACATTCATCTGTGAAAGGCCATAAACACGGCAGGGGTTTCTGGCTTGAGAGAGGGTCAGAGATAGCTCCTGGTTGGATGAGCAAAGATAAGCCTTATTTGAATAAATTAAAGATAAGAATACGCCTTTACTATAAAACTTTCTACACAGAAGTAACAAATCAGATTTTGCGCTTGCAACTTCTCCAAAGATGTCTTTGCTTTTTGTTTGTCGTTTCATCTTTTGTCTTTTTCTCTCTCCGGTAAATTCATGTGTTGTTTGTGCTCTGAGGTTTCTAATGTTTTGTGATGTGTTTGTCTGGTGATAGTATGCATCTGTCTTGAATAAATGCTGATTATTGTGACGCTGTTATCTCTGCGTGATCTCAGTCTTTGCGCACAGCATTTTTCTGAACCCGGGCATAAGAGAGGATTTAACGAGTCAAAAGGTTTTTAAAGTTCAAGAATTTTTCCTCTCTTAACAAGTTCAACGTAGAGAAAATCTCTGTCAGTGAGGTTTTTTTCCTCTACACAACAGATTTGCAAAATGATAACGGTTTCACCTGTTTCTGTCAAATGAGCAGCTGAGACTCATTGTTACAGGTCCATGGGCCTTTACAGGTTAGCATAAATCTGCTCCATTATCAGAGTTACTATGAATATCTTCATTAGATGACCCTTTGAATGTTTTAGAGCTGCAATTTAAATTCAATCCCAAAGAATTCTGTTTTCTTCACAGTTTCAAATGCTGGAAAAATTCTGCTTGGATATGATCGCTTAATATTTAGTAATTTAAAGATTAAATCAGTTCTCAGCATCTATTTTTATTTTTCTTAGCAACTTTAATATACTTTCATAGTGTATAAATAGACTTGGTAAAGCCTGAGAGCAGACAGGTTAGCACCTTGATCAGGATTACAGTGTGTGACTTGTCTCCTTCCACCGCTGTGTGACACTCTGCCCTGCACTCAGCATTCTAGAGAATATGAGCTGTCAAAGCCATGTTTTAATAACTGACTGTTGTCTGCTGTGTCTTCCAGATGCGTCTCAGACCAAACTGCTGCAGAGCTCACCACAGAGCCTCGCTGTGCGGGAGCCTGAGCTCTGCTCTGGACTCGTCTGTGGAGCTCTTGTCAGCTCTGAGCCCAGAGGAGAGGGAGCTGCTCAGGGTCATCACTGCCCGGGGATACCCCCTCCGCACTGCCATCATTGCCCTGCAGAGGGCAGGACAACAGACCCCAGATCAGGTTAGTGTTGCATTCACCAGAAATGTTGTTACCAGGTAAGGAATCAACCACTGAGGCTGAAACAGAGATGCTATCATCCTGTATCGGACACATTACCAACTCATGATGTCTGTTCATACAGTACCTTCTAAAAGTCCTGACTCTATATTTAGAACCAAATCAGCCAGACATCTTGTAATCTTTAAAGTGGTCTTGATCAGTAAATGTCCAGGATTCCTGTAAGTCCTTTCAAATCTGGAAATAGAAAACAGAAGAGCACAAAGCAGTAGTGGGTATGGGGTTGTGGGAGGTGAAACAGAAATACTGTATGCTAAGCCACTTTAAGCCAGTTTAAAAATAGAGCCAAGACTTCCACAGCTTGTGGTGCATTATGTGTTTTCCCATGACACGAAAAGCCCTTTGCTCTGAGAGGAGAGAAAGCCAAACTGCAGAACATACTGGGACATACTGGGACAACAGGACAGGAACTTATGGGAGACATGGAAACTCATACCATAAAACTGTTTCATAAATGAAATTTAATTGAAACATCTTTATTATTTCATTACATTATGAAATATATTAAAAAATAAAAAAGCACACCAATCATGTTAATATGTTTGAATGTGTTTCTGTCTGCAGATCCTGAATTACCTGGTTGCATGTGAGCACCTGTGTCAGCTGGGCTATGACATGGCTCAGGTGGAAGAAGCCCTGGAGATGTTTCAGAACTGTGAAACAAAGGTGGTAAGCAGCAGTGTATGAATTCTGGAGATTTGACTCATTTCAAGACTCGACTCATTTCAACTTCTTCCTGTTTAGGCGGAGGAGTTCCTCCACCTCCTGACTCAATTCAATGAGATGGGCTTCCAGCCACACACCATCAAAGAAGTGCTGCTTGTCCATGAGAATCACAGAGAGCGGGCGCTTGAGGAGCTGATGATGCATGTGGCGTGACGGCACGGCCACATGCATTTCGGTTCAAACTGGAGAGTGGGTTTTAGGCAGTAGGTTTTGGTTGTGTTCAGTAATGCTATATTCATGATTTTCATATTATTTTTTTTGTACTAAAGCACTCCAGTTAAACTCTCAGCATATGTCATAGTGAGTTTTAGAACAGTTCTATTTTCGTAGAAGTTATTTTTGGAAGGATAGAAACTAAACCATGAATTATTGTGTTGTATCTAAAACTAAATAAGGTCCAGATGTCATTTTATTTTTCTCCATTTAGCTCCTCTGCCTGAGTTTGACAAGACATTGATGTTCATTGGTCTGACCTACTGCAGAGTGAGGGGTCTGGAATGTTCAATCAAAGTGGATCTGCAGCTGCATCCACTTTTAAATGCTCTGGTTTATGCTTCAGACTACACTACAAAATGTAGCTCATTAATGAAACCCACTACAAAGAGAAGCCCACCTGATGGGGCCACGTTTTAGAGACAGCTTACACGGGCAGTAGCCCAGGGCCCCATTTTTGGGTGGTCCCTAAAGAGTTTCCTGTCTTTTTCATGTTTTTCTTTTTTTATTTAATGAATGGGTCTTTTGCAACATTTCACTTTATATAAAAGTCATGTGAGTTGTATTATATTAGGATTTTTAGACTATAAACAATGACCAAGGAGCTATTGTCTGGAGGATGTATTTAACCGAGCAAGCATCAGTTCATACCTGCTGATGTATGTAGGATTATATTATTTACTGTAATTTGCATTAGCAAGATATTTCTTACTTAGAGGATAGGACACCAAAGCTGGCTGCACCCCAGGGCCCACATCCTTTTATATCCGGCCCTGGTCATTAATGTCTTTCCATATCTACAGTCACAGTAAACAGAAAATACAAACTCAATCAGCTCCAGCTCCAGAGTCAGAACATATGAATGATCTAGTTTAATACCAGCCTTTAAATGATTATTATAGATGAATTATTATCACCACAGCAATGAGGGGGTGCAAAGAGAAAGCTGCTTAAATATTTGTTCAGTCTTTTTCTCTTTGGTTTGCTCTGATCAATTGCTCTCAAAGGTGTCTGCAGGATGTAGGCTAAGAGTGTTTTGTCATTTCTTTGAGTACTGAACCATTGCTGATGTCTTTCCTACTTGGCATTGCTGGAACACACACCTGTTTGCTCCTGAACAGCAAACTCCCAGAAGCACAGTGGGAGACCACACAGCACCAAGAAAGCACCCAGGGTCAACTTTTCCAGTTTTACTTCTTCTTTGTGTAATAAATAACAGTGCAGAACCTGTTCCACATTTAGATCTGAATCATTTTCAAACCTGATAAATACCAGATATCTGTCATATGCTCTGATATGGAAAATACCAACATTGAAGCAGGGTGTACTTTCTTTTTATCAAGACTATCTGTGCTGGATGGTGTGCTCACAGAGTTCCCAAATTGCTTCAAATGTAATTTAGAATCATAACAAAAACATGTTTCAATATAAAAACTGCATCTTCTGATTGAATTTAATGACTTCTTTCTTTTTGCTTTTTTTCGTGTTTGTATACTAAATCATGTATTTATACAAAATAAATACATAAAGAAATAAAATGTTGCTACTGTAGCTGCTATAGTTTAACAGACAGAAAAGCGAGTGCTTCTCTGGGAGTCTGGCATTTAGGCATCCATAATGGTTGCCATGGAAAATTCAAGGATTTCTCAAACATGCATGAAGGAATCAAATCAAAACTCCAAGTATGTTTTTGATGAGGGAATAACATTATAACATGACATAAAACTGAACTCAACACAACACATTTTAAGTGGTGAAAGGAGAAAGTACCCAACACACAGAAATCCATGATCATCTGCCATATTGGTTCAGTCTTTTTCTCATTGTTCATCTATGAACATTAATATTATCTAATATATTATCTAATACCTGCAGTCTGAAACAGACTTCTTGTTTGTTTTTCTCTGAGTATTGACGGATGGTGGAATTTACTGGGATGTACACTCCTGGGGAGACTGAAATCTGGGTTGTTTTCCACTCATGAATAACTTTCCTCTCTGTGGAATGATGAACTTTACATAGATCAGAAATGGTTTTTCACAAAGCTAAAATGTTCGACATGAAACATTCTTCAAAACATGTTCAGTGTAACTAACATGACTAAGCACCTTATTCAAAAATGTGATGTGAAAACTTAAACTATCAACCAGCTTAAAATATTATTGAACTGTTTTTCTATCAGAAAGTCTCTTTGGCTGCACTTGATGAAAAAATTCCATTTTGCGATTCATGTTTCAGATCATACTACTCTGGAACAATCCTGCTCCAACAAGTTTTTCACTTCTATGGGGAAGATGCTGACTGCTTATTAGTGATCCACAAAAGCCAACTTCAGAATTTCCCTTCAGAAGTTATAGGAGCACTGTAAAGGAAGGGTAACAATCTGTTTGTCTCTAAAGCTTTCTTCTGAAGTTTGATCCAAACATCTATCCCTGAGAGAGACGATGTGCTTAGGAAGCCTCATCTGGAACGTATAGATGGATCCAACCCGACCGAAACCTTCCATCTCACGCTTTCTCCTCCACTGGGTCTTCTCCACCCTGTACTCAGTGGTAACATGTCTACTAAGGGTGAACACTGAATCGCCTCTGACCACAGCGGTGAACAGAGAGCCTTTGCTGTTGCTATAGTGACCGGACATGGCTGTCCACTGACCTGAGGTCAGGTTGTAGCAGTCCATCACACACAGCAAGAAGTCCTCACCCGGTCCGTTCCGCATCATGTACAGATTATCCCTGTGGCCCACCATGTAAAGTCCATAGCTCTGCTGACGGATGAGTGTTGTGACCAAAAGCCAGCGGTCATCCTCTGGGACGTACTCGTGGACATCTGTGGCCCCCTTCCCTCTCCAGAGACAGATGAAGATCCTGTTCATGGCTACAGCTGACACCACAGACGCTACCTGGCAGGGCAGGGCTGAGACGAAGCCCCAGCTCCCCTCAGACGTCTGAAGTCTCTCCACCGATGACAGATCCTTCATGTTGAACTTCCCTCCTAAGGCATATAGACATCCCTCAAGACCAATCAGTGTGAAGCTGTAGCGCAGCTGCTGGGGACCACAGATTGTGGACCAAGTGTCATCTGTAGGGTTGTAGCAGAACCCGGCCTCCACAACTCTCTTACTGATATCATGTACTCCTCCAATGATATACAGTTTGTTGTTAAGGACAGCCACCCCTGCCATGGTGGTGCTGGTGCTCAGTGGCAGCTGAGTGAGGGTTCTCCACTTCCTGTGTTCCTCATCCAGATAGCAAAGCGTTCTCTGGACATTGTGCAGCAGCTCTGAGGATGGAGAGTGGCTGCACACGGCCATGTAGCTGCTTGGGGAAACAGATTCCACGTACTCCGCCATCTGCCTGGGTAAGGCGTGCACGTCCTCCTTCAGATCAGCATACATGTCCCTGATGAATAAGGCCGAGTGGTGGGACAGCTCCCATACCCCGTAGACAGCAGCTGTGTGATACATAAGCAAACAGTTTTCAGAGCTGATGATGTTCATCATGTGTTTGGTGAGAGCTGGTACCTGGAGAAAAGCCGTGCATTCAATAGATTCAACAATCTGGTCACCGTTGAGCATGGGCCGCTCCCCCCGCAGCACCCGCAACAGTACCAGGAATCCCTGAACGCCAACGCTTCGCAGGTGTACCTCCTCCTGCTGGCATTCTCTCATTCCAGACTGGAACAACGCTCTGAAGTACTCACAGTTGTCTGCCATGACGGTTCTGTCCACGCTGAAAATATTGCCGTTGACGTTGACCTTCAACATGTCTGCTGCCTCACTGTGTCCGGACTCCTGGCAGCTGCTGGCCGCCATCAGTTTCTGCTGCAGCTCCCTACCAAACGCTCATTCATTAAAAGCAGTTCAATCTGTTTTGAAATCCAACTACATGCACCACTTGTTGAACTGCCAAAGACAGTATTCTCCTCTCTGTATCTGTTGGTGCAACTCTGAGAGCACACTCTATACATAGCAGCAGCAGATGCAGAGGTGTGACACAGTCGAAGACCAAATGTAACCTGAGTGGAGAGGTGAGCTGGATGATGGAATGGTGACTGGAAATCAACAATGATTCCCTTTTTGTTTGTGGAACAGCTGAAGATCCGACCTTGAGCATCAAGCCAAGTCGATGGCTTGATGACAATGGTTGACTCATCTGGGGGAAGTGCCACACATGCCACCACTTCAACACCCAATCTGTTCACAGGACAACTGTGCTGTCAGGTCTATGGCTCATCTTCTACTGAGACACAGAGAGATGTGGTGGAACATTTTATTATAAGGTTTTACATTATGACTTTGATCATCTGATCTGCTGGTTATGTTATGTTACTCCGATTATAAACTCTCACCAAATCAACCTGTCTGGGTGATAATTGAAGATGCACTGATATAATATTAATATCTGTATTAATCCCGATGTTGAAAAAATTTCTAGATCAGGTATTGGTGACAATGTGCCTGATCCACAAGGGCGAATCTATTGAGTCTAATTCTATGCTTTGTTTTCTAGTGGCGTCTTGCTTTATTTATTTTTACTTAATATTTAGAATTCCTAACTGCACTTTTAAAACCATTTCAAATAAGTTTGTTACAGTTAATTTTTTTGTCAGTTCTAGTTTCTTTATTTATTTTGCATGCTCCTCATAGCATTTATAGACTTTACAAATGAAAATTGTGTTGTTTTTACATGTTTGATCAAGCTTGTCAAGCTATTGGTGTAATTAAAGGTGCTGTAGTGGTGCAAAGTTATCAAATAAACTTGTAATTCAGTACATTTATATTTTAAAACAACTTTTAAGTCAAATCGGCACTGTTACTCTGTATCAGAGCGGTATTGGCCGATATTAAATCAACCAAAATAAAAAGCCCAACTTCTGGGTAATGTGAAGTTAATTCTGCTGGTATAATTCAGAGAAACCGATTTTCAGCTAATGTATGTGTTTATCAGAGTGATTTGAATAAACCTTGTTGACATTTTTAAGAATTTTTCAGAAGGAATTAAAAGCTGTAAGTCAAACATCACAACTGTTTTGAAGAAGAAAGTTGGAAATGTTCCTGTACAGAACCAAAACAAACAGCTGCAAAAGTGAAAACAAGGATGTCTAACATATCTATGTCACATGAATGCCGGAACACAACCATTGAACTGTATGGAATTATTGAGTCTGACAAGGAAGCTTAGACTCAGCCGATGTTTCTATTAAGTTTAGTTTTTATTGCTTTTCTTTGAAGCTTTTTTACCTAAAATGGCCAGATGAGTGAACAAGCTGCACACAGCCCTGCTCGCTCTGGACTGTGACCACAGGTCTAAATCATCATCATCATCATCATCATCCCTCCTCAGTGTCAGCTTGAGGCTGACACTAGAGGAGCGCACATCTTTCCTGTCTCTGCTCGTCTGTAAGGACATGATCCCCAGCAGAGAGAGGACAGTCAGAATCAGCGTGCAGCAGTCTGGACCCGACCATGACCGGGATATTTGGAAAGGTAAAGCCATGTGCTGAGTGCAACCTGGTTCTACTCGGAGCAATGGGCTGTGGAAAATCAGGTCTGTGTTCCTTTTTAACAACTTGTTAGGAAAACATTGTGAATGAGCCACATTCATTTCTTTGTTGTAAAGCTTCTGATTAGGATTTTAGATTCTATTTTTAGTTCTGAGAGAATCTGGATGACTTTATATCAACTATTATTTTTGCAGCATAGAGAAATTGTTTTCAGGGTGGTCCATCAGAACAGTTCCACCATTTCTCCTGGTAAATGGGACAGTTTATGAAGCTCTGACTTTCCCAGGACTCTGACTGACCCCCCGACCCCATGGGTCCCCTGGGGTCCAGATTCACTTACACAACTTGTTTTATGCTCCTTTTCTCATTTTACAGCTCTCATTGTCAAGTTTCTCACAAAGCGCTTCATCAGTGAATATGATCCTTATCTTGGTGAGTATTTCTTCCTCACTGATTAAAAAAGTTAGTTAAAGTTAGTACATTTACTGCAGTGATTGCATTACACATGCTAACATGGGACTACAATGTGAAACCAATAGGTGGGTGAGAGACCACAAAGAACTTTGAAATACAGTAAAAATTTCATTATACAGTTATATTCAATAATAATAATAATACGCTACATTACCAGTAAGTCAATTCATTGAGTGAAACATTATATAGATCAATTCCAAACTACAAACAGATTTTGTTTTTGTCATAAATTGTACATCCACTGTATATTTTATTCAATTGATCTCTCTAAAGATGGTGGAAGAAAAAAACAATCCTCATCTCAGATACTGGAGCATAATAAATTGCTGGGATGTATTTGGTTTGAACATTTGGGTCCAGACTTTTGATCAACACTTTGACAAACATCAGCGGATTACAAACAAAAAGTTTCATTTTCTGACTGGAGGAGATTTAATAAATTGTTTCTACAGGAACAAAATGAGGGTTGGTCTACAACACCATGATGTGCACATCATACAAAATCATGAAATCAAACAGATATTTGACCATTAACAAACTTAGCTTCATTCAGCTATGACACAAGACATTTGGAAATATCTCAGCTCTTCTGCCGTCTGTGTTTTTCAGAGGATATCTATTCATCAGATGAGCTTGTGGACCAGCAGCCTGTTACAGTTCGAGTGATGGACACCTGCGACCAGGTATGAGCCTCAGCAATGGGCTCCATATTTACCAGAATAGCATCAGACCTGCAGTGTCGTTCTGAGCCGTCAGTTGATTCTACTGCAGGTACAGGTTAGCTCTGAAAGTTCATAGAAAAGACATTACAGACGGTCAGTAGCAAGTATGTGGGTAAGGCGCTCTCTCTAGTGGTGAAACACTGGAACAGTCAGCTACTGATTCCAGACCTTCTTGAAACATTCCAGGGGCCTCATGCATAAAAGAGTGCGCAGTTTTGACACTAAAACGTGGAGTACGAACAAATTTAGAAAAGTGTGGCGCACAAAAAAGAATTGGATGCATAAATTCGTGCGCAAGCACATGGCCCGCAGCTTTCCTTTATAAATCCTAATTTGCAGGAAATAGAGCCCAGCTGCTGGTCCACCCTGTCACCACCCACAAATACATATGTAATTTAGTATGAATACCCGGAAGTCAGCCAACACGTGAAGCAATAACCATGGCAACGTCCTTGTTTGAAGAAGTATAAGTATTTGCAATAATAATAATAATAATAATAGTAATAATATATTTTATTTAAAAAGTGCTTAGAGGGCACATAATGCCACCTCACAAAAATAAAATAAATTTTAAAGAAAAGAAAAATCCAAATAAATAAAAAAATTAAAATAAAGAGATCGTACAAATGCCTGTCTGAACAGCAGCACGTTCAGCCGGGATTTAAAAACAGAGTCAGAGAGTCCGTTCAGTGGGGAAAGTGAACGTTTAAGCGCACTGGCTTTGGCTTTCTTATCATAACACCGTTTTTCATTGTTTGCTGCACTACTCATCTTATTCCGGGCTACCTCATAAGCATGAGACAACTTCTGATGGTGTTCTAAAACCCATCCCTGCGGGGTTGTGTATCTAATACACCCAAACTCAAATCAACCGGGAGTCTAAGATGACGACCAAACATGAGGTAAGATGGAGCGAAACCAGTAGCACTGTGAATAACATTGTTATAAGCATGCAACAACTCTGGTAAGTGCTCTGGCCACCTACTCTGCTTTTCAACCTCAAGTGAACGAAGCATGTTTAATAATGTTTGATTCATTCTTTCTACTCTCCCGTTACCTGCTGGGTGATATGGGGTAGTGCGACTTTTAGAAACGCCATACAAGCTACACAGTTCTTTCATAAGTTCCGATTCAAAATTTGGTCCCTGATCCGAATGGAAACGTGCTGGGCAGCCAAACGGTTGAATGACATGAGACCAAATTGCACGAACAGTAGTTTGAGCAGTTTGATCACGTGTAGGGACAGCCCATGAGTAACGGGTGAACATATCAGTCATTACTAAAATACTTTGATAAGTGTCACTTGGTCGGCGCAACGAGAGAAAATCAAGGGCTACTACCTCTAAAGGGTAAGACACCACTATCGGCTTAAGAGGTGCTCGTTGTTCTACACGATTTTTTTGTAGACTACAAACAACACACCCATTCTGAAAACACTGTACCCTCTTTTCCATGCCTGGCCAGAAGAAATGGCGCCTCAGATGAGCGAGGGTCCTCTCCACTCCTGCGTGGGCTGTAGCTTCATGACATTTCCTCCAGACCTCCTGACGCTTAGAATCTGGGCACACAATCTGGAAACGGGGCTCACATACATAGGAGTCAAACACATGTCTGCAGAGAATCCCTTTGTGTATGCGGAGTCGTTTCCAATGTTTCAGCAGCTTTTTGGCTGGTTCACTTAGAGCTGCCTGCTCAGTCTTAGTCGGGGCTTTCCCCTTTTCCACATACACTCGTATTTGATGTACGTCTGGATCTGCCCCCTGTAGGGCCTGCCAGTCCTCCCCCAGTTCGAGTGAAGCTGTGTCTTCTGTATCTGCATCCATTACAGCTGCCACAGCGCAGCCAATATTGGTCGTAACCTTGGGGAATCTGGACAATGCATCTGCATTCACATTTTCTTTTCCAGCTCGATACTTCACCTCAGAATCAAATGAGGCCAACTGTGCAACCCACCTTTGTTCCACAGCCCCAAGTTTAGCAGTCTGTAGGTGGGCGACTGGATTATTGTCAGTAAACACTGTAAACTTAGCGCCAGTTAAATAATCCTTAAATTTTTCAGTGATTGCCCATTTCAGTGCCAAGAGCTCCAATTTAAATGAGCTGTAGTTTGCATCATTTCGCTCTGCAGGGTGTAGACTGCGACTGGCGTAAGCGATTACTCGCTCTTCTCCCTCTTGATTTTGAGCCAGGACTGCACCCAATCCATGATAACTGGCATCAGTGTACAGTCTGAAAGGCTGGGTATAGTCTGCATAAGCTAGTATCGGCGCTTGAGTTAATGCCTCCTTTAGTTTGTCGAATGCAGCTTGACAGTCTGATGTCCAGTCAATTAATTTGGCACCATGCTTCTTGTCAGTAGGGATGCCTGTTAAAAGAGAATTAAGTGGCCGTGCAATTTTGGAGAACCCCTGTATGAAACGTCTGTAATAGCCAGCCAAGCCCAGGAATGCCCTCACTTCTTTAATGCACTTTGGAGCAGCCCACTCTGTAACTGCAGCCACCTTGTCTGGATCAGGCATAACTCCCCTCTGGTTGACCACATGACCCAGAAATCTCACCTCTCTCTGGAACAGGTTGCACTTGTCGGGTCTCAGCTTCAGGCCATGCTTCCACAGACACATGAAGACTTCTTCCAGATGCTGCAGGTGGGTATCAAAATCAGGTGAATAGACAATTATGTCATCCAAATATACAAGCAGGGACTCAGCAATATGACCACTCAGACATTGTTGCATTAGTCTCTGAAACGTTGCAGGTGCATTGCAAAGACCAAATGGCATGCGCTGGAATTCAAAAAGGCTCAAAGGTGTAGTGAAGGCAGTCTTTTCTCTATCCTTAGGATCCACTTCAACTTGCCAATATCCACTGGCCAGGTCCAAAGTGGAAAACCACTCTGCCTTGGAAAGGGAGGTTAGAGTCTCTTCAATCCTAGGGAGAGGGAAAGCATCTTTGTGAGTAACAGAGTTCAGTTTTCTGTAATCGACACAGAACCTCCAGCTCCCATCTTTTTTCTTGACCATAACAATGGGTGCAGCCCAGGGGCTGGAACTTTCAGTTATCACACCTTTGTCCAACATATCCGCTAATAGGGACCTCATTTCTTTATACAAGAGTGGCAGCAGTGGTCTGAATCTCTCCCTTGTAGGGCATGCATCTCCCGTTGGAATGGTGTGCTTGACGGCATCCGTCCGACCAAAGTCCTCGTCGTGCTTGGAAAACACTTTCCCCCATTTTTGCAGTAAGGTGGTCAGCTTACCAGCTTCAGCAGGTGTTAAACCTGGTCGTTCCACTAGTCTTTCTAGGCTGAAGCTGTTGCCCTCCTCTAAGGTGTCCACAGCTTCCACCAGGCCGACCTGCAATACGCCACTGTCATCAACAGCCAGGTCCACATCTCGACCTCCATGGACATCCACGTCGTCGACTTGGTAGAGGCGGCCAATCTTCTGGTAGCGCCCTAGAGTAACTGGAAAATTATTACAATTTTTTAGACGAACAGGGAGCCTACCATTTCTGACGATAGCAAGGGTGCGGACCACTGTGACAGTGTTGAGCTCCTCCAGGGCTTCCACCAGGCCGCAGTAGTTTGTCCCTGCTGGTCCTGCTCGAGCACGTCCCCAAATCACCACCTCACTTCTTGCGGGAATCTTGACCCCTCGTCGCTGAGCTGGCCAGACATATCCCTTAAACTCATCCTCCATGGTGACAGCTGTCCTCTGACAAAGGGAAAAAGCTTCTCGCCACGCCCGCTGGGACCGCGGGCTCTGACAGCAAAAGGACAAAGGCTTCCCCGGGTTATTAAAAACCACATGCCAACATGGTCTGATTACATTCATGCTGATGATGAGGGGACTGGTGGAGCATTCATCAGTCACGACAAAAACACCTTTTTGGTTAATATCAACACCCTCAATCTTAAAGTCCATTAGGGCGTAGCCTATGCAGGGGATCTTCAGGCCATTCGCTGCCTTAAGCTGGATGTAAGTAGGAGCATTATTAACATGACAGTCAGGGAAGTGTTTGAGAAAAAGGCTCTGTTGCATAAGAGTCACTTGTGAGCCAGTATCCAAAAGTCCCTCCAACTTAATTCCTCCCACGAACACATCCACATAGGGGCAGTTCCCCACTAAATTAGTAGTGGCCCTCTGGTCTTGTTGACCTAACCCCACTGCATGGGCCTCTACAGTAGGGTGCACTAGTTTAAAGCTGGCTGGTTTACTGAGGACCCTGTACAAAATCGGGCGATATGACCCAGTTGTTTGCACACCCTACAAATGGGCCTACCGTCTTCATCCCATTGGTAACTGGTGTGGCGGTTCTGGTGTGGTTTCACCTGGGGATGTGGAGAGGTGGTCCTGGGGCGTGTTGAAGTTCGCATGGGGCCCATCGATCTCTTGTCTTTGATTAGTTCACATGCAAGGTCCTTCATCTGAGCCTTCACCTCCTCCATGAGTTCCCTTTTCAGCTCCTGTTTCCACACGTCACTCTGTTGGTGAGATTGAACAGTATTAGGGTCCCTTACCGCAGCACATGTTACTTCAGGCCGTCTGGGACTTTGTTCTTCTTCCAACAGAAGAGCCTCCTGTTGCACAGCTCTAAAGGTTGTGTCAGGGTCCAGGCGCACAACTCGCTTTAACATCTGAAGTATGGCACCATCCTCCAGGCCAAGCAGGAATTGGTCCCTAAGGTGAGTATCAGTGGGTGCTTCTGTTTCATCATGTTTTTGTAATTTTTGGTACAGCTCTCTCAACCGGAGCCCATACGCCTGGACAGACTCGCCTGGTTTCTGCACACAACCAAAAAATTGTGACCGTAAAACAGACACAGGAACCTTCTTTGTATACAAGTCATCGAGGATGGAAAATATTTTCGTCACCCTATCACGTTCATCATCACTGAGCACATTAATTTGGCGTCTGGGTAAACCAGACAAGGCACCAATCAAAATCTTTACTTTGTGCGATTCAGCCAAATCATTTGCATCTAAAAGACCTTGTATCTGCTCCTTCCATTCACTATACTTGGCATCGTCATTTTGCCCTTCAAATTTAGGGATCCATGGGGCACCAGGATAAATGGGCATCATCATTTTTAAAAAGATTTAAAAAATACCGTTTTTCTAAAAAAAATAAAAATAAAATCTATTAAAACACTGCTCACAATCCTGCGCTGTCCTGCCAACAACGCCAGATTCTGTGGCACCCGAGTGGTGTACCAACTAAAATAACTGCAGGAGTTGTGAACAGTTACGAAACAAAACCCGTAAAAGTTACAATAATTTATTTTAAAACAATATCAGAAGCGAAGGGGGTGCGGACAGTCCATGACAATCAATCCATAAGCCAGTCTATAGTTTGTCCTTATCTGAGCAAAGGAAGGGCGCGGTCCTCCACCACATCCAGTCCTCCCGTTCCTGGCGAACCCCGTCAGCGACCCAGCCGCCGCTCCTCGACGGCGACCAGTCTTCCCGTACAATCCGCCAGCAGGGCCGAGCGCAAATCGTGACACCGCCTCCCCGCTCCTGCCACGCAATCGCCGCCGCTCCGTCTTCTCCCTGTTTTTTTTCCTGTCCGTCCTCTCTGCTTGTGTCCTTTTCAATTGTCATGACAATCTCCACGCTAATTAAGCAGATCTATAGCACCGGTGCAGGGCTTCTTTGGGTATCCGGACACGTGACCTCCAAAATAAACAATCGGAAAACATGCAAAACAATAACTCAAAAGTTTAACTCAGCTAAACCTAAGAAAATACATAAATTCAAAATATGACAAGCAATCAAAACAAACAATATAAAAGAAAACATAAATAGAATTCCAAAACGGAAAAACTGAGGCCACATTACCACATTAAAAATAATCAAACCTGTTGATTATTTTTAATCAGCAGGTTTGAGTTAATCTGCTGATCCAACCCCGTTTTCTTTTTTTAGTGAGAATGAAATTATCCCACAGATACAATTCATGCGCTTCGGCTCACAGACCAATGTGTTACATCTTTATGAGACAAAAACTGAGGAAAAGTACTATTTACATTCGAGCGAGGTTTTCACATACTTCTATTTTTATTTTATTTATTTTGTGTGTGTGTGTTAGCTAATTGTCTGAGGATAAATGCGGTTCAGTTTCATCATTTACCTTTAAACAATAAAATATTAAAATCATGAAAAACATCGGTTTGGTGCTTGGTTTAAATAACACCGAATGCAGTCAGACTTAAGTGTATTTAGGTGAGTTTTGACGCTTTGTAGTTTGATATTGTCCACAGAAAATGTTTGCGTGGCTGCCGCACATTTTCATGCCAGCCAAAAAATGTGCGTATATTTACGCAAACCTTGACGCAAAGTTAATTTACATGTCGACTTTTGCCTAAAATATGGGACCGCACCTTTTTTGTGCGCACGCACGTTTTATGTATGAGGCCCCAGATCATCTGAAAGCCACGCGGAGGAGGATTTGTTTTAGGAGTAAATGTAATGCTGATCTGAAATTCTTGTAAACAATACTTTCATTTCAGTGCCACCATATGACTGCAGCCAATTTATTGACGTCATGTTTTCCCATGATGGTCTATAATGTGAAAATTGCATGTGTTAAGTATTTATTAGCACTTCTGGAAGTTTTTATCATACTAAGCTGGTGTAACAGATGATGTTTGTAACCTTGTTAGCATGTCCCTTTAGTGTTTCAACATATTGAATAAAGAGAAATACAACAATATCATCTTCTTGCCAGTAATAACCAAAATTATTAGCAAATTTAACAGTTTTCCAGCTTGCAAAACAAATTGTTATGAATCATTTCATGAATATTGTGCCACTTCAGGCAAGTTCAAAGGAATTAATCCCTGAAGTCATTCCCAGCTGTTTATTTATTCGAGTGGAAAAAAACAGTTTTGGCTTAATGGTGAAAAGATAAATTGTCATGAATGTGTGTGTGTGCATGTATGTGGGTATAGGAGGGTCCAGTGAATTGTGAGCGCTATCTGTCATGGGCCAATGCCTTCCTGGTGGTCTACAGCATCAACAGCATGGAGAGTTTTAAAGGCTGCCAGCTGTACCTGCAGACTCTCTCCATCCATAAGAACATCTTCAGCTCCCAGACTCCCATCATCCTGGTGGGCAACAAGCTGGACATGGGCAGATACAGGCATGTAATCTTTCTGTGGGTCTTTTTTATACCTGGCAGGTTGCTTGATTTGTGTTATATGGGTCTGCAAGAAGAAAGCTCAGTCCTCAGGCTCCATAGAGCTGAAGTTTGTGCTAGCATTTTACTGTTGGGGGTCTATGTTGAACACCTTATGTACATAATATTTCAATAACTGATGTGAAAGTTATTTCTTTGTAACAGTGGCTACATTAAGATAACAGCTCTTTCATTACATGGTGGTCCAGTAAGTAACATGGAAACAGCTTTGAACACTGCCTGAGATAAACCTAGAGGATTTTGGCAACATAAAGGTATACTGCAGAGATAAATGTGTTGATCTGTAATGTATTACAGTTCTTCACAGAAAACCTGTGCAGGAAATCAAAGAAACATAGAAGTAGAGCTCAAGAAAACAAAACAAACTTTGTTTTCTTGAGATTCATTCATTATCTCAAGAAACCCACTGGGAAAAAGTAAATGCAGAAAATGTCTACTCTAGGTTTTCATACAAAATAAACCAAAATCTTGTTGGTAATTTTTTTACTGTGTAATTGTGCAAACAGCACACACAAAAGTGTGGCTGAAATGCTCAGAGAGAGATGATTGTCTCTCTGAGAGTTAGATGACCAAAGCTGATTTCTCAAGAAACATCAGGTGAAGGTTAGAGATGCAGTGATCCACTTTTTTCACTTCTGGTACGGATACAAATGTCTGAGGCTTAGTGTCAGCAGATATCAATCCAATACAGAAAAACAGCTGAATTGATATTAATAAGGGATTAATAGTTGATGTTGTAAAAACAAAGTCTGATCTTCTGTCAGACAATGAAGAATTAAAGGTTATGTGTTTAAAGGTTTAAAAGGTTTAATTAACCTTAAAACGTATAAAGCCGTGCGCACACACGTGGCTGCGCATCTTTCCTTTGTGGATACCAATTTGCGGGAAATTGAGCACAGCTGCTGGTCCGCCCTGTCGCCTCCATAAATAAATATGTAAATTTGTATAAATACCCGGTCAGCCACCACGTGAAGTCAGCTGAAGCTGATGATCAGCTTCATCAGCTTCAGCTGCATGCAGCTGATCGTTCAGCTGCACAAAGACATCTGAACGATCAGCTTGTAAAAGAAGAAGAAACAAAAAAATGAACTCAAAACAAATGTCTAAAGCAGTGGTGGGCAACTCCAGGCCTCGAGGGCCGGTCTCCTGCAACTTTTAGATGTGTATCTACTTCAACACACCTGAGTCAAATAATGAGGTTGTTAGCAGGACTCTGGAGAACTTGACTGCACTTAGGAGGTGATTCAGCTGTTGGATTCAAGTGTGTTGGACCAGGGAGACATCAAAGAGTTGCAGGACACCGGCCCTCGAGGACCAGGATTGCCCACCCCTGGTCTAAAGGCTGATTTGTCCTTTCAGGCAGGTGAGTCAGAGTGATGGTGAGGCTGTGGCGACTCGCTTTGACTGCTCCTTCTTTGAGGTGTCTGCCTGTTGGGACTTCCTGTCTGTGCAGCACATCTTCCACGAGGCAGTCCGGAGGGCCAAGCGAAGTGGAGAGCACAGCAACTTGCTCAATGCTGCCTACGTCAGCGAGGACAAAGCTTTGCTGGGTGTCCACTCCTTCTCCACTCTATGCTACAAGGAGCTGCCGACGCCTGCCACCGCCAAGCTGGTCACGGTGAAGGCATCCAGAGCTCAGAGCAAACGGAGGGCTGCCACACTCACCCTGCTCAAGGGCTTTAAGATCTTCTGACACGTCTGTCATCCAACTGTGACTTTAGATGACTTTGAGACTGACAGCTCGAATCAACACAGCAGAGAACAGAGCAGGAAGAAGAGCTGGTATACTAATAGGGTATATTTTTCCTTTGTAAGGAAATAAGAAATTCTGGTTCATAAAAGCCTTTGAACAGCTCCTGCAGGGTTGTTGTTCTAAATGTTCTGGTTGTATGCTTCAGTTGTTTGTGTCTGATTCTGATTTACCCTAGGCTTTTTGTCTCACCCTTCAATCCCAACAAGTGGCAGACCAGAAATCCCTCAAAGGAATCAGTCATCACATCCTGTAGACAGCTGTGTAAGATGTAAAGTCATCCTCGCTTTTGTCAGACTGCACCATGACAACTGTAGCTACAATGTACCTCACCACCGCCAGTGTGTAGATATGTGTGTGAATGGGTTTATGACTCGATGTAATGTAAAGCGATCTGGGATCTTTTCGACTAGATAAAGCTATATACAAGTAGAGGCCATTTACCATGGTACAAAGAAAACACCATCATTTAATGCTAAGGTTTATCACAGCAAAATAAAATGACCTGGGGCCTCATGCATAAAGAGTGTGCAGTTTTCACACTAAAACTTGGTATGAAAAATTTTAAAAGTGCGGCGCTCAAAAAAATCAGATGTATAAAGCCGTGCACATGCACGTGGCTGCGCATCTTTCCTTTGCACGCTTTATGCATGAGGCCCCAGATCATCTGAAAGCCACGCAGAGGAGGATTTGTTTTAGGAGTAAATGTAACGCTGATCTGAAATTCTTGTAAACAATACTTTCATTTCAGTGCCACCATATGACTGCAGCCAATTTAATGACGTCATGTTTTCCCATGATGGTCTATAATTTGAAAATTGCATGTATTAAGTATTTATTAGCACTTCTGGAAGTTTTTATCATACTAAGCTGGTGTAACAGATGATGTTTGTGACCTTGTTAGCACGTTCCTTTATTGTTTCAACATATTGAATAAAGAGAAATACAACAATATCATCTTCTTGCCAGTAATGACCAAAATTATTAGCAAATTTAACAATTTTCCAGCTTGCAAAACAAATTGTTATGAATCATTTCATGAATATTGTGCCACTTCAGCCAAGTTCAAAGGAATTAGTCCCTGAAGTCATTCTCAGCTGTTTATTTATTTGAGCGGAAAAAAACTGTTTTGGCTTAATGGTAAAAAACCTGGGCCCCAGGTTTTCAGCAGGTCCCAAAATGACTTATATTGTGCAGAAACACACATTAGATTTCACACTGTCATCAGTTTGGGAGCAAAGATGAAGCTGTTCACTTAAGAACCAAGTGAACAGTTTTAGCTTCTTCTGAGGTTTAAGAGGAAAACAGCCAACAGATCACATTACTGAACCATTAACAGGTTTAACTACAGCTATAACAGCAGGAATTTGGCTGTTTGGGTTAGGCATGTGGCAAATCAGTGCCAAGTGGGAAGGCATCAGTACTGACCTTAGAGGTTTATTTCTGCTGCCTAAGAATCTTCTAAAATGTGTGACCAGAGCACATAAAGTACACTCCTATAGTACATAAAGTAGACTCCTATAGAAGTGTACTTTTTAGCAATACTTTCACTCGTAACGTTTCAAAAGCCATTTTTTATTAATTGTAATAATATTATATATTGCAACTACATACTTACAAAAAAATTTTTTTTCACACCATGTGGCATATTTTTTTGCTCTCTGTAATACAAATGTTGATTTTTAAACCTCTAGAGTATTCTCTGGAATGTTACTTTCATTTTGATACCAGAACTAGTCGAAAACACTTTGTAGTTCCTGAGATATATTGAAATCATTTTGGGGGTGTCATTTTTGAGAACTCTCCAAAAAAATTCCAAAAAAAGAGACATTAGGTACAAGGGGTTGAGGGCTAAAGACGTTTTGCTTGTCATGTCCCCTTTGAAGGGACTAAACAGGGCTGGTGTAAGTGTAGCCATAGTTTTATCAACAATAGAAGAAACAAAAAACTATAACCATCTTTTGTTGCTTGCATATGGTTGTTGAGTTTGTTGACTGATCTTTCCACTGTCATTATTACAAAGTTCTTTTGCCATAACAAAAAAATACCTAACAGTGATAGAGGCCTAACCCAGTCCATTACAATCTGCAACACAGATAACACTTGACAATTTAGATAACTTTAGACAGACACTTTGCATAACACGTCAATAAATGGTTATATTCATATGGACCAGGACCAGGTCTGAATTCAGCTTCAGACCTGGTCCCTTCCTATCATTTAGTGGCCTCATTGCAAAACTAGAGGTTTTATTCTCTGGCAGAGCAAGACTTTGATTTAGGGATTTACTTTTACTCCACTATATTTTACAGTAAGTATCTGTACTTTCTACTTCACTACATTTCTACAAAAGTGTCGCGTTACTCGTTACATCCAAGTCGCGTTGCGCTTTTTGTCAATTGAAATGTGAAGTTCAGGGTCTTAAGGTGGCGCCGTAAAATCCAAGCAATGACGTGACTTAGTGTCTGTTGTCACCCATCGCCTCCCCCTTTACTCGCACGCGGAGCTCCATGAAATGTGCAGTGGTTTCCTCTGAGTGGGAGTTGATGTCTGTCTAATCGTCAGTAATGTAATAGCGCTGCATAAATCATTAGATATGGCGACATGTAAAATAAGCAGCGCTTCGCTTTCACAGACGGTGGGGACTTCGTCCAACTTTTAGCGTTACTTCGAAGGAAAGCTTAAAGAAAGGTAAGATCTGTGGACGTGATGCTAGCAAAGCTAGCTGTACTGAATGAGACACACATGTTGTCACTCATGTGCTGAATTATTGTGTGGAGGTGTTGACTGAGGTGTCGCATATATGGGACAACGCTGTGACCAAAGTCTGCATTCAGGAACGATCCGATTCTTCTGGACGGATCTTTACTGATTAAATTTATTTCAGCTCTAAGTATTTAATATCTAGGTCTTATATGGGAATGTGGATCTTTCAGATCAATTTGAGAAGCAATTTTGATAGGTAAAACTTGATTTTTTTGTGCCGCGTAGCGCGGGGTGCTGGTCTTGACTTGGTCTTGGGTAGGTGGTCTTGACTACAACTCTGCTACGTGGCTCCTCGGTTGCATGTCCCCCCCCCACCCACCTTCTTTCCATCCCCTTTCTGTTGGATTTCTTTAAAAATAAATGCCAGTAGTGGCAAAAAAAAAAAGAAAAAAAAAAGTGAAGTTTATGCTATGTTAGGACAGGAGACAAGATGTTTCCATCCCTGAAATTATGATGCATAGAATCACATGTCTAAGTCTAAACTGTGCTACAGAGAGTAAACATAATAAAAACATCCTTTATCTGTGGCATTGTTCATTAAAATGGCACATTTCTAATGTATTAAAATTAAATACGATCGGTTCATTTAATGATATTGTATTAGGGATTAGGTAATGCATTCAGCAAGTACTTTTACTTTTAATACTTAAGTATTTTTAAAAGCCAATACTTTTTTACTTTTACTTAAGTACATTTTTGTCAGTGTATTTGTACTTTTACTTAAGTACATTTTTTGAGTACTTTCTCCACCACTGGGGATTTCTCTCTTGTGTACAGTTTTAGTCTCCAAGAAAAGGATGACAGGTTCAAGCTTCAGATGCCATGTTTCACACAAAATTATGTCATGATTAAACCCAATTCTTCTCACTAGACCAGAATTTGGGCAACTGTGGCTCTATGGATAGAGTAGTCTTCTTATGATTGGACGGTTGTAGGTTTCAGCTTCCTCCTGTCACATGTCAATGGGAAAGGCACATAACCTCAAGTTGCCTACCAATCTGCATTATGATGTGTGTGTGAATGAGTAAATGTGACTCTAGTGTAAAGTGCTTTGAGTGATTAAAATTATTGGAAAATCAATACAGTCCATTTACCTCTTTTAACCTTGTTCCAGTTTGGAAAAAGTTTAAACAAAACAAGATGGAAAATTGATTTAACAACACATTACAGCGAAGACAGACATATTATAGATGGAGACTTTAACCACTTACTGCTGATGTTGTGGTTTTGGTGTCAAGAAGATTGTAAACTGATTTTGAATATAGCACACACAAGTTACCATATGCATTCAAAGTTGTGAAATTAGACATACTTTAGCTGATTCAGTCCACTATATGGCAGCAAAGTGCTTTCAATATGACCCTTGGTGTGTGTGAAATGTGCATCAACTGGCAATAAAGCAGTGACTTGCAGTCAGGGAAAACAGGTCCTCACCTGTCATCATGGCAAGTTAAATACTAATGCAACTGAAGCCCAAGTCATGTTGGCAAATTGATTATTCGATTGTTTTATGAATAATTTAAACAATTTTATTATCAAAATTGCTGAATTGAAACATTGTTTGTTCAAACACATGGAGGAAGAGAGGGAAGGGTGAGGCACTGTGTCACAGAGTGAATGAAGCAGGCAGCTGATGCATGAACATTACTGTCTATATATTATCAATATACATGTTTAATTCTACATGCTGCTGTTTCATAGTCTAACATATTAAACACATATTTAATCCTTCTGATCAGCCACAAATGAGCAGTGAAAATGAATAAGATGTGGCAGAAAGTACAATGTCGCACTGATGGTGGTGAGGTGCTGAACCAAATAGACGCAAAGGGCAGCAGGTGTTCTATAAATTAAAAAGGCTGAAAACAATAAGAAAATCACAAGAACACTCGGTGAGAATAGAACTGTTCCTGAACGATTCTACTCTGTGCTGATCAGCTCCATTAAAGCTGCCAGATTTTTAAAAATGAAGGCAAATGGGCAATTTTTACAAAAGTGACACAAATATTTGTGGGCATGGATTTTATATTAAAAACGTAGTGAGATCATTTTAAATTTCAGTTAAAAAGGAATCAGCCAAAAAAAAAAATCTAATTTCAGTTTATATAAAATAGTATTCTGTTGTTCTTGCTATAGTGCTAATTGATTAAAGCACAATTGAAAGCTTTTAATACAACTAAATGTTTAAGTTAAGGCCAAAATATCAGCTAAATTTAAATTTAAGCTTCTATTTTGGGTTTTAAATACTTGTACGCCTGCTCCAGAGGAGTCATGAACCTCACCGGATGACTGATGCATACACCACCTTGGCTGGATTAAGACCTGCAGTGGTTTCAGGTGAGCTTGTTGCAGCAGTCATCATTGGGTCAAGATTTCACAAGACAGAAACAGAAGAGGTTGAAGGGATTTAAAGGTTTGTTAACAGTTCACATCAAAGAGTACTGAGCATTTAGTCAGTCACATGATTGTTGAAAAAACATCTTTAGAGCTTTGTAGTTCATTAAATCTAAGTGAAAGGAAATGTTAAAGTAGTCCACGATTAGTTGAACATGTCCTGCATTTTCCTATTAACTCAAAAATTGCAGTTTGTGATATGTAAAAAGCCATAATTACTTCAAAAATGTTAGATCTTTCATTATATTTTTCACCCATGGAGGTTGCCATTTTTTCACCTTGCTGGGTTGATGATGCGGTTGGGAATCTAAGAGTAAACACAGGAAGGCTAACTTAACCCGAGTTGTTGTTTATCATATTGCATTTGACTGGTGTAATTTCAGACAGTGCAACACTGTGTCGCAGTTGGCTGTAATTAAAAAAAAAGTAGTGAGGTGAGTCTGCTTTGCTTCCCACATGAAAAAAAGCACAGTGGAAAAGAGCCAAATACAACTTCTGAAGGACACATTTGTGCCCCCAACATTTCTCTCCAGAAGACTGAATCATTTGTATGAGCAAAACTGATGAAGGATCTAGCAGGTTACCTTCACAAGCTAAAACCAAATGTAGTGCCAACAGTTTTTATCCACAAAGCACCTAAATCCCGCTGCCAGCTAGCGAGCAAAAAGACCCTGGGAGAAACATCAGACAAGCAGCGCTGGAAGCTATTTGAAATGATAAGGAAGCTATTACTACTGCTGTTGGTACTAAATGTGAAATCACAGACCTGACACCGAACCGAAGACCAGACCTGATACAGAGCACATCAACTACTTACTAGATCACACAGTCTGAGCAGCAGTAGGTGTCATTTATTTTTTCATTTATAAAAAATAAATGACACCTACTGTCATTTAGGTGACACCTAGGTGACTTCTTCTTTATGCTGAAGAAGCATAAAGACCAACTTCTTCAGCCAACCCTGTCCTCTTCCTCTGTTTGTTTCTCCTCCTCTTCGTTATTTCTTGTGATTTTCTACATTCCCTTCAATTTCAACGCACTCCAATTCAAATTAAAAAGTCTTAATGTTACTCATTGCAGTTTTAGCCGGATGGAGTTAGCACAACTGGACCAAGCAAACGTCATTTACCCAGAATGCATTGCAGTGTAACGAATATGGCAACATCCATGTGACAATATTTTATTTAAATTTATAAAAACTGTATTTTTATTACTGTATTGTTTTTATATCTAAATGAATATTTCTCAAATAAAGTCTATTGTTCCAACTAATGGCGGATAACTTACCGTATTTTCCACACTATAAGGCATACCGGATTATAAGGCGCATCTTCAATGAATGGCCTATTTTAAAACTTTTTTCATATATGAGGCGCACCGCATTATAAGGCGCATAGAATAGAAGCTACAGTAGAGGCTGGAGTTACGTTATGCATCCACTAGATGGAGCTACACTAAACGGAATGTCAACAAAACAGTCCGACTCTGGTTGCGAGGAGAGCCTTCCGCGACTGGGCAGAGGCATGGCCGGACGATGGTCACCCTTCTCCGTTCGCGCACAGCATGTTCGTGGAGAACGTGGTGCTAAATGACCTGCAGACAACCTGATTCTAGATGGTCGGTAGGTAGATAGGTCAGTCAAACTTTATTAATAGATTACAAACCAGCATTCTGACAACTATCCCAGCATGCACCGTGCGCTTCTTCTTCTACGGGTGAAAATGAAGTCGGCGGCTGCTTACCGTAGTTGCTAGACCTGTTGTGGCTCAATATTGGTCCATATATAAGGCGCATCGGATTATAAGGAGCACTGTCGGCTTTTGAGGAAATTGAAGGTTTTTAAGTACGCCTTATAGTGCGGAAAATACGGTAACTTAAAAGCTGAGGGACAGACCAGTATTCACTCTGTCATCCTCCCCTCATCATGAGCCTCTCGTTCCTGCCACACTTCCTCCCTTTTCTCCTGCTGATCCTTCTCCAGCTCCTCCTGTCTCTCCTCTACAACATGATCTGGATACAAGCAGGAAGTGTTGCCGTCTTTCCATGTGACCACAATGTCCCCAGCTTTTAGTTCCTTTGTGTCTCCTTCAGACATGGATGATGTGTGACCCTGGGGCAGCGGAGATGTTCCATTATCCCGAAGAGCAGAAACGACTTGAAGCTCTTCGCCTTCATGCTTCTTAACAAGGGATGCCTGGGCTTTGTATTTAGCTATCTTCTTTCTGCTCCTGTTGAAGATGAAGCAGAACACCCTTAAAATGGAACATGACATGTTTTCCTTTGTTGATTTGATGTGTAATTTCCTACTTATTGGCCATGGCTCCCATTCCCAGCAGCAAAAACCCAATGAGCAAACAGACAAAAGCCAGAACCAGAAGCACAAATGTCCAAATAGCTGCTGCAAGACAGAAAAGAACATAATCACAAAGTTATGCCATATGTGCACTGGGTCAAGACCTAGCTAAGCTAGAACCTTCTGAAATAATGTTGGTCCACAGAAATTACACACGCCACTGCTCTCAGTTGCCAAATCTTTTCCCCTCCCCCTCATTGGAGTACATGATCTGCTGCTGACTGTGTTTCTATGCTGGCAAATAGATGGGAAAATATGCTCTGTGACTCAAAGTGAGAGGCCACTGTAGGTGTTGTCAAATTTAGTTTTTAAAATATTAATTTATTACAATCAAATTCTCTTCTTTATAAGAAGAAATTTTGATTATGTTAAAGGTCAGTCCTTTAACATAAGGACTGACCTTATGTTAAAGCTGCAGTTGTAACTTTTAATTAAAAAATATAACTTTTACAGAACTGCACAGTGGCGCGGTTGGTAGCTGTTGCCTTGAAAGAAGGTCCTGGTTTAAAATGCAGTTTGTATTTTCTCCCAGTGTTCCTCTCGCTTGTTGTCTGCTGGAGATGGGCACCAGCATCCCTTGTGGACCCGCTAGTGATAAGCATGTAAGTTTGGGTGTTTTTTTTACACTTTAGCTAAAACTGTCACCATGTTGTGACAGTTCAATATGAAAAATACAATCTGTGAAAAATTCAAGCTGCTCTGCCTCCTCCATATGGTCCACCACAGTGGAGCCATCATGAACGCTCAGGCTAGTTAGAATGGCCACTGATGACAGCAGATAAACAGTTTTCCTGTAACAGTTGTTTCTCTGCCATTAGCACATTGCATGTACACGAGCATGACTGACAGCACTGAGACCCACCTCCTGGCTCTGATTGGTTGTTTCTGACTGAGCGGTGTCTTTCTACATGACTGTAGGATCACTACGAGGAGATGGAGGAGGTTGAGTCATATTTGTCTCATAATATGCTGTCACAATATTGTGGCAGTTTAAACAAATATGTAAAAGCACTTTTTTCTATAAAAGTTACATACTTTAGCTTTAGTAGAATGCTTTTACGTGTGAAAGACTCAGATTCAGCTTCTGATTTCACCAAACATTTTAACTTGAACCACATTTGGCTGAAGGACTTTATAACTTTTATGATAAGCGGCGGTGCTTACGGTTCTCGGTACGGTAGAACCAGCGGAAATACTCTCTCTTCTCCTCCATCTTGTCTTTCATCCCGTCTGCTGCCTCCTCCGGATCGTCTAACAGGTCCTGGTCCTCTGATGCTCTACGGAGCCCTGAGAGGAACACACAGGAACATGGCAAATCCTTTGGTTTTCAGAAACAGATCAATTACTGTGCTGTTACATCAAAGTCTGCAAATAATTTAATACACAATTATTATTGACATGACTTTTACATGTGAGAAAGTATTACTGGATTACTTTGCTGTTTAGTTGTTGAAAGTGCTACAAAGAAATGATGCTGCTGCCTTTATATTCCAAATATTTCTGAGATCAACCTCATTGGATCTGCTTTGGTTCATTCAGACTTACGAAGGCTCTTCTTACAGACGTCCACCTCATCAAGAGATTTCCACTCAAAGTGCTTGAGGCGGTTTGTGAGAATCACATGCTGGCCGTCGGTGGACAGCAGTAAGGACGTGTTTCTGCTGCTGAGTCTGTTACTGCTACAGTCCCACATCAGCTCTGGAGCTTCCTGGTCTGACTTTGGACAGGCCTGGGTTTGGACCGGATGGTCCTGCTGAGCCGACAGACACCTGGAGGATCCGACACACATCAGCATGCCCTGGTTGATCCAGAGCCACTGCTGAGCCTGAGAGTCCAGGTCACACTGTTTCAGGAGAACGTGACCTGTGCCAGCCGACTCCTCCAGACACAGGCCATACTGCGTGTTATGGATCATAAACATCCGCCCCCCTGCAGAGGTCAAAAGGTTGACTTTATTAAAAGCATAGATGCTAACTCAGTGTCAGTGTCTACTTAGTTTTACAAAGTGATCATTTACCTGGGACAAGGAGAAGCAGGAATACCCAAGAGTCAAGCATTTCTGATAAAGAACTGTAAGAACACACAGAAATGAAGGAACTTTTTCTACCATCTTTTACAGTTTTGGATTTATGTAGTCACATTTAAAGAATAGCCAAAGCAGCTGCAGTTCTAACAGAGATGGTAATCTGTATCTCCATCTCATCTAAGAATTTATGGTGGTATGATCTTTATCATAGTTGGTGGTCATATGACTTTTCACTGAATGAGGATCAATAAAGATACTGATCTACTCTCTCTGCATATTCAGCCTGCCTGGCAATGCTAAGGTCACTGTTTTCTTCCCTGTTTTATTGTGAAATAAAATATCTAAAAGAGAGTCAAATATTTACTAGATATGACATAGACCTTTGATTGTATAAACTGTAAAATCTTACGGATTCAACTTCTCATCAGGTGCCAAAAATTAATAGAAACTTATTTATCTAATTGATCATAATCTGTTAAAATCAGTAGCTGCACACATCCCCTTTATTTGTCCACAGGTGTCCCACTAGAATGTATTTTGGGACCATTACTCCTTTCCCTTTGCATAAATTATCTTTCACCTCAGTGTCCTAATAACTACTGCATATCCTAATAACAAAACATGTGCAGATGATAGAGTATTTTCCATACGTTTACAATAAGACACAAGTTGTGGAAAGACTAACATCACATAGAATTATTAGATTAAGGTTGTTAACGCTTCATGTAACAAAAACAGAAAATTTGTTTTTAAACCAGATCCAGCATAACTGGAATCAGTCAGAATATCTGCATGATTGGACTGAAATGACTATTTTCTCTAAGTCGATATTTTCTGAATTGGTGCAATATAAATAAACTGAACTGAATCCAATGTTGAGTGGGATGTTTCAGAATCATTGGGTTTAGATTGAATCTTAATGAATTTTTAAATCCCAGGTAAAAAGTCCACAGTCTAGTCAGACTGTGGACATTATATTATTTTCACAAAATAATTTGTGAAAATAATCACAAATTATTTTCACCTGGTCACATTTATCAATGCAGGCAGCCAAATTATGCAAGAATGGACAGTTCACATTTCAGTTACTTGGCAATAAAGTGTCTAGAAGTACCTGACAGTATCACCACTGCAACATTACGAAACTGTAACCTACTGAGCTATGAGACTGCCAGAATATACAATTACAAATTTGTTCATGGTGTGCCATCTCCTGCCCTTATTTTGTTAATATTAGCACTAACTCGTATTGAAAAAACAAAACTGTATTGTTTGTCATTGTTTGTAATCTATCACAGCAGGGAAAATTAGTGCTAACCTGACTGTTGTTTATGATGGATTTTCAAAAGAAATGCCATATCTTCTCATGGCTGCCAATTTTTATTGGACTTACAATTTTACCAAGTGGTTCAATTTAATTCAGTTTATTTAAATAATGCCGATTCACAGTAAATGACGTCTCAAGGCACTTCACAAAAAACAGAAACAGTGGAGAGGAAAAACTCCTCTTTAACAAGAAGAAACCTCCAGCAGAACCAGAACTGGGCTCAGTACAAGCGGCTATCTGCCATGACTGACTGGAGGTTTGAGAAGAAAGAGCAGAGACACAAGAAGAAACAGATGAACTGATGTAGGATGGTTTTCAATGTTCAATCCTTCCAACCATTTCCTCCTGCATTATGAAAAGCAAAACCCACTACACTGTTAGTGTAAATACCCTGTTAGTATAAACCAGAAATTATATTCACAGTTAATAAGCAGCAGTTTAAAACTGGAGCTGGATCAACTCTGCCTCTCTGGATGAATCCTACACTGAACAGATGGACAAAAACATCCCCTAATACACAGAAAGTAGCAAATATTTCCTTCCCCGGAGCTCTGATCTGCTTGAAATTTACATGTTTTTTTTTTTGTTTGTTTTTTTTTAGTACTCACTGTGGATTGACTTCTGCTGCGTCTGTGGCTGAGATGAGGAGGAGGGAACATGTAACTCAGCAGGTACTCAACAGAATTAACAACTTTGGAAGATTTTCCAAAGGTCACGGGGAGGAGTCTGCACTCTGCTTGTTTTCCTGATGAGGGAGTGAAGATTCAGAAACGCAGAAGGAAGCTACATTTATTTAGCTCCAAAAAGTCTTCTCTGTTAACTAAGCTACTCAAAGATGTTTACTGTCTCAACTTTTACATTTTTGTCTAACAAGCTCATAGATCACTACATGTTTGCTTTACCAATTCAGTTCTCCTTGTCATATTGAGAATATCTACACGTGATATGAAACATAAACTCACCCTAACAAATGTGTTCCTGCAGAGCCTGTAAAACAAAGTTCAGTGAGATCCTTCAGGTCTTTGACCTTGTTATATGGCTACTGCTTGCACAGCCTCATAGTAGCCTTGGTTCCTGTGTGTGTGAAGGTAAATGACTCATCGGTCAAATCCCTTCCTGCAGAGCACAAAACATACAATTAACTGCTAAGGGATTTGATTTTTATGCCATTGAGGTTGGGCTGCGGCTTTAGTCTGTGCTGTTAAAAATTAATCTGAAACCTTCATTTTAAATTAAACTAATAGTTGTATGAATGAAAAGATGTGAATATTATACTGTTATGTATTTTAACAGAAAGCAACAAAACATGTCTTACTGCTTATGCAGCATTTCTTTACCAACAGAAATGTTACAGAGTTAAAGTGGACCGTACGATTAGGGCTGTGATGTCACTGTTGCTCTGTTGAGCTGATTTTGTTTCTCAGGGTAATTATTGGTGTTCCACCCAAAAATGTTAATTTCTCACCTTTTCGAACCACCAAACAACATTTATAAATGAATGAATAACATGGTTATAATATGTTTTCTCTAAATAAACCAAAACAGCTGTTAACGTTACGAAAGGACCCAATATATGCAGAATCCAATGCAGAATGAAAGGAAAGGATTTATTCACAAATAACCAAGACTGTAGAAAGTGATGGTAGGTTCAGCTCTCTGGGTTCAGTGGGGAGAACTATCAAAGGGTGTGGATATGGAGGTGAAAGTTGGAAGGAAGTGAACTGAGGAGGCTTACTGCTTAGAGTGGAGATTCAGTATGGAGGAGGGAGTGTGATGGCTGCAGTTACAGCCACACAAATGTGGTAACATTCATTTTCACCACACGCAACAGGTTCACATTCACTTTTACTACAAACAGGTTCACCCCACTTATATTTGGGTTTCTTTATGTCTAGGATTTAATTTACAGAGTAATTGGTTTTGTTTAGAAGGCAACACATCACATTGTATTCTAGAACAAGTGCGCACATTTTAGTTTACATTGTTGTGTTTTGCTTGATGTAACCTTTGTTTGGTTTTTGAGTTTCCTCAGTGCTGGCTGCTCCAATCCTTCAGGAGAGCAGAGAGGTGGAGAAGGGGTGGAGCAAGCCAGCTGAGACTGCAAATTGGTTCATACCACTACTCATCATCCAGAGGGGGAGGGGGGATGGGATTTTTCTATGTTAGTTCAGTTAGGTTTTTGTGTATTTTCCCCTTGGTGTTTTGTATGTGGCCTGATCAGCCAGTATTTAAGTTTCCCCTTTTTTTGTTTGTTAGGTCTGTTTATTTGAGTTGGTCTGAGTTGATGTCTGTTACTTTGACCTCTTTTATGGGCCCATTTTTTGTCATTTTTTCTATTATTTACCCAAGTTTTGTTTTGGGTTAAATAAAAAACAACTATTTTTGACTTTAAACCGGTGCCTGGCTGTTCCTTAACTGCTCGGTCCATCACAGGGAGGATGATCCTGGTCAGATCAGAGTAGCTGCTGTGAGGTGTTGAAGTGTGAGGCCTGAACCAGAGGGGAGCTGCAGGGTGGCCAGGAAGTGGAAGTGGGGATTCAATCTGTTTCTTCTTGTGTTTCTGCTCTGTCTTCTCAAACCTCCAGTCAGTCATGGCAGATGGCCACTTGTACTGAACCAGGTTCTTGTTCTGCTTTAAGTTTCTTCCTGTTAGAGGTGAGTGTTTCCTCTCCACTGTCACTACATGCATGCTCTATATGAGGCATGGCTGTGCTGATTGTTGCTGTGTGTTGGTCCAGAAGGAGTAGATGCTGCAGGTTACTGACTCAATACAATTTTCTGGGTTTCCTTAAATAGAAACTTTTTAACTCATGTGAATAATAAACTGAACTTAATGTACTGTTAACTAGGATCAACTGGAATGTGTGGGTGATTGGATTACATCAGACACAGAGTTAGAATTATCTCAGCCTCCAGGGTGAGCAGCATCAGCTGTGTAGCATCATTACTTGAACCATCTGCCTTAACATACAGAACATAAACTACACCAAAAACATTTGCTAGACCCTTTTTGATTTTGATGGATGTAATTCTCCTTAAAAAATACTAACAATAATAAAAATCGCTGTTCTGTTGCTTCTTCTTCTTTTTTTTTTTCGCAAGGTGCTGTAACCTTCAATGGCCACAAGAAGGCGCTGCAGATATAACACGTGCACCCACAAAGACATGCCCACTGTCCTGCACAGCAGACAGTGGATGAAACAATCTATGGTGTTAACAGAAAAGACCCTGACAAATAAAGAGCTGAAAAACCAAAATAAAACCAGAAGTCACTCATTTCCATGACAACAATGTTTGAGATTTACTGTGGCTTTTGACAATAGCAAATACGCCTTATGTGCATCAATGTGTTGCAAAAACAGAAAAACAGGTTGTGTGTTAGGTGGTGACCTAACAGACCAAAGCAGCAGACAGACCTTCATCTGTTAGCCACTGAGCTGTTAGCTTTATTCTATTGAGTCATTCATTCACTTGTTTGTTTGGGATGTGAAGCTTCATATGTACTAATCGGGCTGAGGAGGGTGAAGGACACTATGAAGCTGCTGAAATGACTCCACACTACACTGAGTGTTTAATGCATAATTCATGGAAAGCTTTCACATTAAACACACTGAGGCTGGCTGTTTAACACAAAACAACCAACCAGCCAGGGTTCTTGTTGCTCCTTCGAAACCTTGGCAGAGAACTTCATTTCTAGAGGAAATGAAGTATATTTGGTCAAAACTAAATGTTTTATATTCTTACATTTTGTTTATGTTTACAACCCAATGACAGCGAGACCACAGTAGAAAGGCCTTGAAGGGTTTAAACCCTTTCACAGCAGCTAGCCTGGCATCTCAGCAGTTCAGGCTAGCTGCTGTGAAAGATGGATCCCAGCTGATGTACTCACTCATCATCAGATAGACTGATGAGCTACATTCAGTAAGCGTACCACACATCTTGATAAGACCTGACTAACCGGTCTGTTTCACTGTACTTGTGGAGTCTGCAGCAGGACAGTCTTGTTTCATTTCCCATGTCAGAGACTCAACTGTCCTCTAGCTCTCCCAGCTTCCACCTTTTCAGAACATTATGCTGTTTTCTTAAACTTCCCAGATTACAGTTTGAATATTTATTAATATTTGAGATTTTGTTGCTCTAAGAGTGTACAGTGTTTAGTAAGGGTCAGGGCAGAGAGAGGTTGGAGGTCACAGCCAGGATGACTGGCTCAGGGATACTCAGTTTCTGTGGATCACCTGGTCTGCAGCTGCGCATCGCTGCACAGAGATAGTAATTATCCTCCATGTGTTTTGCTGCATTCATTTTACTTTCTGCATCATTTAACCAAAAGCAGGGGTGTCGCATGGGCCAAAATGATCGAGTCAAATGGACTGTAGGGCCAAAATTAAAAAAGTTTTTTACCCACTCAACAATAAACTAAATATGCTATACTTAAATTAAACAAATAAAGTAGTCAGATTTGTTGCTGGAAAAGGATGTAATTATTCTAGATCCAAAACTTAAAAAGAGTTCTGCAGATTTACCTTATTAAGAATTATTTCAACTAGAAAAAATAGAACACAATTTAATCAATCCCTATGAATAAAATCAAGAATTATGTATGTCACTCTTTCTTTGAAAATGCTTGCTGTATTTACCAAGTTTATTCAATTAATTAAATGCAGATTTGGGTGAAGCAAAGTTTGCTTTTGAGTAAAAGTCACTGGTTTTTCAAAAGAATGCAAAAAGCAAAAATATTATTTAAAGACAAATCTTTGTGTTATAGCCAATATTTTCTATTCTAAGAAGATTTTACTTGTTTGTGATAATCTTGTCCTAATTAAAGACAGAAAGTCTCTACTTATATAAAATTCTTGTACTAGGTGCCCAAATTTGCATCTTGGACTTTGGACACTTTGGACACTCCTGATCTAAAGAGTGAAAAAAGAGTGGAGAAGCAGAACATCTGACACAAAATAAGAAAACTGAATTTTATTTGTGGCTGTAAATCATTTTAAAAGCAGCTTCACATGCAACTTCATTGAGTAAGTAAGATTTTTTTTTAAATGTGTCCAGAGGAATTCATGAAATAAAATAAAAATGAAAGCAGGAAGCAAAAGTTGAATTGATGGGAAACAGGATACTTAAGAGAGCTGCATGCCAACAGGGCGGCTCAGCCGTTGGGAACCTCCTGGCATAACCCACTCACCTTTAACAGTGGCGCTCCGTCCTGAAAGCCGTGACAAGTGAAAAGATCTGTAGTGGAGCAGAGATGACAAGAGATGTCAGAGAAGCAGAAGAATCCCAGAGAAAAAGGAGTTGGGTCATACTGCACGGCTCTCTGCCCTGGAGCAAAGCTGTCACTGTGGATTCAAGTATGAAGCTTCCACTCTGCTCTTCCTCAAGTGATGGGAGAGATTACCCCCTTCCCCTTCCACAGTCACACCTGACTGCTTTCTAAAGCTCTAAGGGCAGTCATGAGGAAAGGCAGCGCTACAGCACTCTGCTACAGCAGACAGAAACACATCCATCCATCCATCCATCCATCCATCCATCCATCCATCCATCCATCCATCCATCCATCCATCCATCCATCCATCCATCCATCCATCCATCCATCCATCCATCCATCCATCCATCCATCCATCCTTTGTCTGTTCAAAGCTGACCTTAAGACATTTATTTAGAATGGGTTTTAGTACATTGAAGTAGTTTGTCATTTCTGTTTCTACTAATGTTATTTTATTTATTTATTTATTTATTTATTTATTTTGGTTTCTTTTCTCATTTTCATCCCTGAACTACTGGAAAAGCACTTTGGTGCATTTCTCACTGTTATAAAATGCAACATAAATAAAATGTGATATACTGAAGATCCTCTCAAATTGATGTAATCTGGAACAATGCAGGAAAAAAACTGCTTTGATTTGATTGATAAAATAATGTTTAGGCACACAACTTTTTTTTAAAGATTCTTTATATATGTACCTTGTAGATTTCATATTGAACCTGGAGTCAGTTTTCTGCAGCCCATCCATCATGGCTTCTTTCACTTCTTACTAGTGGAATATTTTTCCATGGAGATTTCTTCATGCCAGATTCAATATTCTCTTTATTGAGATCAATGGAATCAATGATGTCTGAAATTTTAAAAAGGAAACCATGGACCAGCTGAGCTGCATTATGAAGGATCAAGGTAGAGTTAACGTGATTGGAGGTCATAGTTGAGCTTTCCCTAAACATTTTGTTTATCTCTATGACTGAGTGAGTCGATGAAAATTACACTTTCAAAGATGACAGAAAAATGGTCAGACAGAGCGACATCGATTACAGAGACCGTGGAAATATTTACACCCTTACTAATAATCAAGTGTGTCCTCGGTTGTGTGTTGGGTGTCCAAAATGGAGAGTTAAACCAAAGTTTTGCAGTACATCAGACAGTTTAGCTATTCTTCTGTGTTTCTAGCTCTGTGCCTTGGGCTGTTTTCTCTGGCAGCTGAAGGAGGATCAGCTTATCCTGCTCTCTCTTGTCCTTACTGATAACTTTGCCTGTGAATTATTTTTAAAGTCACAATTTTTATAATTATATTTACATTATAGACATCATAACTGGATTACTCCAAACCTAAGGACTGGGAGATTTTCTCAATTTTATTTTTACCTTACTTTTCTTCACCTCCAACTTGAACTAGGGCAAAATGCCCCCGTCCGACCCCAAGAACATTAGCAGCATTCTACAAAGACTTCAGTTTTTAGAAATGAAGATTCAACGGCTGGAGGTGAACTTTGAGATCAACGCTACCTGTGGGAATGAAACAACTCTTCCTCAAATGAGCAGAGAGGTCATACACCCCGCACAAAGCAGCTCGCCCTGGATCGCTCAGGGCGCCAAGCCAAAACAAAAGTCTCACACTGCGGATCCCATGAGACGACTAATGGGGAGAACCCCTCACCTGGACGAATCAGCGTGGACGGCTCTGAGCCGAAACCCACCTTCAATGTCAACTCCTCCTCCGCCAAAGAATAGCAAACAAGCAGCTGGAACCAAAGCGCCTCCACCGACCCCGCTCCCAAGGACAAAGCGACCAGCCCAAGCCTCAAAACATTCCGACTCTGTGGGAATCCCACTGAAAAACATATTTTCTGCACTCCAGCCTGAGCCTCGGAGTGAAAACCCACCTTCAAACATCAACAATGAGGCTAGACCAACACATCCACCCCCCAAAGCGCCGAAGGACAAAGTGACCACCAGGAAAACGAAAGGTATGCCAAGAGTGCTTCTTGTTGGAGATGAGACAGTAAATGGAATCAGTCATGTTTGCAACCCCAAGAAAACAAGAGTGGTTTCTTTTCTTCTTGGTGACACTGTATCTGATTTGACTCGCAAAGTGCTCTCTCTAACCACTGATCAGCCAAACATTGAGACTTTAGTTGTGCATGTTGGAGCCAACGATCTGGCAAAGCAAAAATCGGAGATTCTGAAACAGGAGATGAAAAACATTCTAGGTTGGACATGATAAACAAATGGCTGATTAAAACCTGCTCTGCCAGCTCAGTGACCTTCATTGATAACCTCTGGATCTATTGGCAGTGCTTTCACCTCTTTGGAAGAGGCGGACGCAAACTTAACAAACATGGGATAAAGCTGCTCACTGCAAACATTTTTCATTTTGTCAACAAGAACAACAATGTGATCATCACTTCAGAAGAACAGGCTCAAGGATGTCTGACTAGGATGGAACCCTCCGCTTATCAGAAGCAAAGTGTCCCAAAACAAACTGATAAACATCGACTGGGGACAGAATGACTGGTTCTCCTCCTCCTTCCCCCATCCCTCTCTGCTCCTACACTCACTCACAAGATACCTTTGAAGAAATGTCTTCCGGACCAGAGTTTCTCAAATTTACGGATTGAATGGATCAACAGGTTCGCCTCGGCACGACTCTCCTTAGCGCTAACATAGCAGACCTCACTTCATCTAAGCCACCTGCCTCTGACTTCCCAGAGGATCCAGCACTCTGGGTTTCTGAGGTCTGAGACCAGGGTCCAGATATTATCTTCCTCCAGAATTTGTCTGGCCCCCCGGCACCACATACCAGGACATTACATGTCCGGATTACTACAAGAAAAGTTTTGTAACTTTTCTTGTTTATGTCTGTTTTTTGTAAAACAGACATACAAAAAACAGCAGTCTTAATTCAAACCTCAGACTGATCCCTTGCCTAAAGGAACCACAGACTGAAGAACTTTCAGCCTCCAAGTCACTTAAACTGGCTCTTTTAAATACCAGATCTCTCTGTGCTAAAGCTCTATTAATTAGTGATTTCATCACCGAGCATAATATTGATGTTTTATTTCTGACAGAAACATGGTTGAATGACAATAATGAAGCAATCGTACTAATTGAATCAGCGCCTCCTACATACAATTTTTTAAGTGAGAATAGAAAACACAAAAAATATTGAAAACACAATATTTAAGAATACCATGAACTGCAGTAAAATCTCTTTCGGTAATTTTATGTCTTTTGAGTATCTTGGAATTGAGGTAAAAGGCCACAAACGAACTTTGACACTAACTTTATACAAAACTCCAACATATGTGGAAAATTTCTTTATGGACTTGAATGAACTTCTATCTCTCATATGCATTGATTATGATTGTTTAATAATTGTCGGTGATTTCAACATTCATGTTGACAACCCCCAAGACCGAGGGGCAAAAAAGCTCTGTAATATATTAGAGAGTTTTGGTTTAACACAACATGTCAAACAAGCAACACACTCATGGACACACACTGGACCTGGTTATCAGTAAGGGTGTGAATATTTCCAATGTTTCTGCACGGCTGTCATTCTGATGTCGCCCTGTCGGATCACTTTGCTGTTATCTTTGATAGTTCTTTATCCGTTAACCCACTTGGACAAAAACCTTCTATCACAAAACGTACTTTCACAGAAAACACAGCAGAAACATTTAATCAAATCTACTCTTCTTCCTCGCCCTTAAGCTATAATGACATAGATAAGTTGGTAGATGATTTTCAGTGCAAACTTTCAGATATCATTGATTACATTGCCCCCATTAAAGTGAAAGTTGTGACTGGTAGGAAGAAATCTCCATGGAGAAATGCACAAACAGTTCAATCTGCAAGACAACTCTGCCGCAGGGCTGAACGGAAATGGCGTAAAACTCAACTGCATGTTTATTATGACATCTACAAAGAAAGACTACGTAACTATCACACAACACTAAAACATGCAAGAGAGGCTTTCTTTGCAGATGTCATAAACAAAATGCTCGAGCTTTATTTTCTACTGTTGACAGGCTCACAAACCCTCCTGTGACGTTACCACCTGAATTTCAATCTAATGCCGCCTGCAACAAGTTTTCCAGTTTTTTTTTTCAGAGAAAATTCAAAAGATCAGAGGACTAATCTGCACATCCACTCCAAAGCCAGTACCAATGCTGTGCCCAAACAAAACAAATGCAGGAACAATGACCCAATTTCAACTACTAAATTATAAAACCCTAGAAGAAATTATAAGTCAATTAAGCTCCAGTTCCTGCTGTCTGGCTGTTCTACCCACACATTTCTTTAAGAAAGTCCTGCCTGTCGTTGCTAATGATCTGCTCCAAATAGTAAACTCATCGCTGTCTTCAGGTGTTTTCCCCCAGGCTTTGAAAACAGCAGTTATCAAACCACTGATAAAAAAGAACAATCTAGACAAATCACTACTGCAGAATTACAGGCCGATCTCCAACCTCCCATTCATGAGCAAAATTCTTGAAAAAGCAGTTTTTAAACAATTAAATAACTTCCTAACAATAATGAATCGCTTTGACTCCTTCCAGTCTGGTTTTCGTGCTCACCACAGCACGGAGACGGCCCTTGTAAAAGTGTTCAATGATATCCATATAAATACAGACTGTGGGAGAACCACAGTGCTGGTTCTGTGCAGCCTTCGACACTGTTGACCATGATATTTTACTGAATTGACTGGAGAGTTGGGTCGGACTCTCTGGTCCAGTGCTCAACTGGTTTGAATCTTACATAAAGAACAGGGATTTCTTTGTTTCAATCGGAAACTTCTCATCAGAGAGGTCAAAGGTCACATGTGGGGTACTCTAAGGTTCAATCCTATCCTAGGACCCCTCTTATTCAATATTTATATGCTCCCACTGGCTCAGGTTATAACAGGAAATAAGATCAGCTAACATAACTATGCGGATGATGCACAGCTTTACATCACGATGTCATCAGCTGACTCTGAACCCATCCAATCACTAGATCAGATAAATGTGTGGATGTGCCAAAACTTTCTCCAGCTGAACAGAAACAAAATTGAATTTATTATCTTTGGACCTAAAGAGGTGTGAACTAGAATCAATGCACAGCTTCAGTTATTACAACTGAAAACCAGCGATCAGCCCGAAACCTGGGAGTAGTGATGGACTCTGACCTGAACCTTCAGAGCCACATTAAGACTGTCACAAAGTCGGCCTTCTATCACCTGAAGAACATCTCCAGGATTTAGAGGACTTATGTCTCAGCACGTTCTAGAGAAACTCATCCATGCGTTTACCTTTAGCCGCATTGATTACTGTAACATCGTCTTCACAGGTCTGACTAATAAATCAATCAAACAAATGCAGCTGATCCGGAACGCTGCTGCTCGTGTTCTCACTAAAACCAGGAAGATAGAGCACATAACACCAGTTTTAAAGTCCCTACACTGGTTCCCTGTAGCTCAAAGAATAGACTTTAAAATACTGTTGTTAGTTTATAAATCACTAAACGGTTTAGCACCACAATACATTAAAGATCTGTTATTGTTGTACCAACCGTCTAGACCCCTGAGATCTTCTGGTTCTGGTCTACTCTGCATCCCCAGAACCAGAACAAAACGAGGAGAAGCAGCATTCAGTTTCTATGCACCACAAATTTGGAACAAACTTCCAGAAAACTGTAAAACAGCTGAAACACTGGGTGCCTTTAAATCTCAACTTAAAACCCACCTGTTTAGAGTTGCTTATGGCTAAATTAGGGTTAGAGTGTGGGTTTTGATGTCTTCGATGTTTTTAATGTTTTTATCTTTATTTTTTATCTATTTATTAATTTCTTTTTATTTCTCTTTCTCACTGTCTATGTTTTAATGATGTAAAGCCCCCCTGGAAAATGTCCCAGTTAAATGATGTTTAACTAAAGTCCTAAGGGGTTTAGAGTCCCAGTTGACGACGTTTCAACTAACACGATAATCACAGAAACCTAAATGAATTTTACCATAACGACAGAAACGTAAGTGAATTTTAAAATTGCTAAAGTTCTAGAGGTTAGAGTCCTTGTCAAATGGCGTTTTGAGTAAAGTCCGAGAGCTTAGAATCCTTGTCAAACAACATTTTGACTAAAGTCCGAAAAACCTAGAGGTTGGAGTCCTTGTCAAATGGTGTGTTTGACTAAATTCCTAGAGGGTTAGAGTCCCAGTTAAACAAGGTTTAACTGACGTCCTAAAAAGGGGGTGGGTTTAATGTTTTTATCTTTCTTAATCTTTTTGTTTTTTGTTTTAAATTTCTTCCTCTTTCTCACTGTTTATTCAATGTCACATGCTGTTTTTATTTTAATTATGTAAAGCACTTTGAAATGCCTTGCTGCTGAAATGTGCTATACAAATAAAATTTGATTGATTGATTGATTGATCTTATTGGAAGACCCATAAGCAAGCTTTCTGACACTAGACAGCAGATTTCTCTCCGGAATGCCTTGATAGTGTCGAGATAGAGTGGATGAATGGGATGTAACTGTAAAAGTTATAGGAGAATAAAAGCTGCACAGAGAGGAATATTACAGAGAACTCAGTTGACTGAAGGAAACCCAACCACCTCCTTCTGGGTCCAACATTTTCTAGCCTTCAAGCTTGTCATGCAACACAGACATGTCACACAACATGTCCTGTTTTTCATCTTGCACATGATTAAACTAAGGTTATGTTCCAATCACAGCAACTTTTGGTCAGGATAGATAACGTCTCTTTAGTGTGTTCTGTAAGTACTTTTATAGGATAAGAATTTTTTTTTTCTGTCACCATGAGGCCAGAGGCATCAGAGGCGTGAATGAACATGATTAAAAAGTGATTTCACATTGAGAAATACGGTGAATCTGTCATGCTTCCAGGCTGCAGTGTGTGCAGGGGAATGATCAGTGGTTCTGACTGGCAGCATGAATGAGACTGCTGGAGCTTTGCACGCCATCAGCTGCTGCTTGTGTGAGAATGAAAAGGCTGTAACCATAGAGAGCCATCGTCAGATAACTGCTCCCAGAACAGAACCCTGGATTCTTCTCCCACTCAACTCCATCCTCAGTAAGACTTGAAACTCCATCTGAACTCCAGCTGTCACCCTGAAAAAGATTGTCAGTTTCTGCTTCTTCCACAGCAAAGAGCTTTAATGGAGGAACTCTCTGCTACAGGCTTAGGCTGCTGGAGGACAAACTCACCACTTTTCCTCACTTTCTCATATTTTTTTTGTAATTTCAACTGTTGACTTTGTTTTCTCTTCATTCTTTTTTTTTATCTCCATAGAAGCTACACCTGGTCTGGCATTCTATTTGCCTGACGTGGCTTCAATTAGAAGTCTCCAACATTGCAAACACACCTTGTTTTTAATTTTTTTGGTCACCTGAAGGGGAAGTATTATGTTTTCCAGCCACATAGCGTAATTCTATAGAACTATCAAGAAGCTATGTTACATCAGTTGTGATACAAATGCTGTCAAATATGACTTAGACATTTGACTTTTCAATCTAATGTGTTGAAATTGGGCTTCTGTCTCTTTAAAAACTCCAGCTCTTTCTGAATCTCCGCCTTCAGGAAGTTATCGCGTCTTTCTTCTATTAACCCTCAATGTTTTAACTAGCGTTGCACCGAGAAGTAGAATATATGATGAATATATGATGAGCTCAGCAGACCAGTTCCACCAAGTGTTTGCCAATTGCTGCTGACTAGTCTGAAGGAGCCAAGTAGGGTAACCATGAGAGATTAAAGGATTTCTCAAGAAAGCATGAAAAAAAGAAAATGAAGACAACAATCCAGGTTACGTTTTTGATGAGGGAATAACTTTATAACTTCATATAAAGTTCAAAATCGTGGATTTTACATAACACTGGCCTTTAAACTCGTGGTGTGTGAACAGAACCATGCGGCTCTGAAGCAGCTGAAGTTTCTCTTTTCTGAAGAAGGCTCAGCAGACTCTCAGAGGTCAAATAAAATAGAAATCTTTATTGAGCACACTTGAGCACAACAGGAGATGGAGCAAGACATGTGATAAGCTATGGTTTAATTTACATTTACATCATATTCAACCAATGAGAAGAAGCAAACAGGATGGCATCTTCCAAGTGTCCAGCTGCATAACCAGAGCTAAGGTCAGAGCAGCTTCAGCCTCCACATCTTAGCATAACTGGAGATGATTTATAGTTATGAAATTAAAGACAAATATTGCCATGGAGAACTGAAGTCTTGTTGCTCCCAGTTGGGTTAGCTCAGCCTTTCTCCGACTGGGAACGTTTATCCCACAATCACCGTGTTGTCATCTGGAAACTCGTAGTATGGGACCTCCAAGTTGAGAGGGGCGGGGCCTTTCCTGATGCGGCCGGAGGCGTCGTAGTGCGAGCCGTGGCAGGGGCAGTAGTAACCTCCAAAATCTCCAGCGTTGGCGATGGGCACGCAGCCCAGGTGTGTGCATACGCCGATGACGATCACCCACTTGGGCTTGACCACCCGGTCCTTGTCGAGCTCTGGGTGCCGCAGCTCCGAGAGGTTGACAGCGGCTTCGGTTTCGATCTCCTTCTCGGTGCGGTGGCGGACGAACAGCGGCTTGCCTCGCCACTTGAAGGTCATGTTCTTCCCTTCAGGGATGTCACCCAGCTTGATCTCGATCTTGGACATGGCCAGAACGTCGGCGGAGGCGCTCATGGAGGAGACGAACTGAGTCACCACGGTCTTTGCGGCGTAGACGCCGACCACAGCAGTGACCCCGGTGAACAGGTAGGAGAAGGTCCTCCGGGACTCGCTGCTCTCCTGGGATGACTTGTAGGGGTCCAGCACCTCTTGACGTCTGTAGTCAGAGAAGTCTGGGACTTTGATGTCAGTGTGGGCGAACCGGACTCCGGCACATCCTGCAAAAACAGTCTGTCATTAGTTCAGCAGGCCAGCACACCCAGCATCCTTACTTCAGCTGCAGATTCAATGTCCTCTGTTTAGGAACACTTAAAAAATAAAAACTAATGGAATAACTTTCCACAACAAGAGATCAACATGAATTATTTTCTAGTGCATTTCTGTGAGACTAGGGCTGCATCAACTGTAGTTTTCTGGCCAATCACTGATTACATATGAAATATATGTGTGTGAAAGTGGCAGTATGTTTAATGCAATCTTTCTCAAACTGTGGTCCGCGAGGTACTGCATTTAAACGACCATTTATTTGACGTGACGTGAGCACAAAGTGCAACGTTACAGCTAGCATACCAAAAGATTGTGTTTAAAAATAATGACGGAGAACTGGCTTATAACCGGGTCACTCAAAAGAAAAGCTTCAGATACCGGGAAAAAAAAACAACTCCAGGACTACTTGGTAATAGGAAGCTGAGTTATAGCTGCTGATCGTTGATGTGTCGTTCACTAGCAACTGGATTCCTTTGAACGACTCCATGCGGTGAGGCTAGGACTCATCTCAGTTATTCAGAACTGTTCTTTGTTTTTATGACTTTGTTTGGTAGTGAATGGTGCTCTGCTTATATGTCTACAGCTACTGTTATTTTTATTTAATTAAATGATTAAATAAATTAAATACAATTTATAAATACAACTGATATAAATGGGTGGGTTATTTTTATATTTAATGATGCAGAAAATGATTTTTGTTTCTGTTAAAGCAACTCTAGTCTATTTTTCTTTAACTGTGATTCTAAATCACAAATAACCCTAAATGTTATTAATGCACATAACACTTGGTAGTAAAGAACAACTTATTTTTTTTTTTATTTCCACGTGTTTTACATCATTGGAAAGCTTAGACTCCATACTTTCAGAATCTGTAAATAACTCAAAATACCCAAGAAGACCTGTTCATGGCTTTGTTGTGGCCTGTCACATTTACCAGCACCACTCTTCTCAGTGGGATGAACAAAGAAAACAGCAATATGTGAGTTAAGAAGCTAATATTTTTATTTCAGGTTGCATCATATATTAAGATGTGTTATCGCTGGGAAATTTTAGGTTAGGTGGTTCGTGACTGTTTGTTAAATGGGTTAAGTGGTCGTCGGCCTGAAAATGCTTGAGAAACACTGGGCTAATGTGTACTATTGACATGTAGAATTCACTGGAATGCATCTAGAATATCCACAGAAACAACTTATTTAATAACTATTAATGTGTTACTATTACAGAGAGGAAAGAACATCGGGTCACATCAAGCTAAACTGGTATAGCCTAACTGAAGTGAAGACTAACCTAGAAGTGAAGCTGCTCAGAGCGCTGACGCTAACCGGTGGCTAGCTACAAACACAGCAAAGCCAGCTTTCAACTTGAAATAAAGCCAATCAATAATTGGTTGTTATCAACTGATTATGATATCACTTAATCTTTTTCTCATACAACACACACCTGAATTTGCCTTTTAAACAACTGTGAGCCAGCTAAGCTAAAGCCAATGATAGCACTCACCGTTGATGCTAACAGTTACAGCAGGGCCTGTCTTTGGGCTTTGACCGCTCAGCGTCTCTCGGCACAGGAACGGCTTCTTTGGGTCCATCAGAAACTTCTCTGCTTTTACAAAAACACCCGGGACCAGAGGCTTCAGAGGCCCGGCCACAGCAAAAGCTGTAGCCTGCATATAAGGGGAAAATGCCCCCGATCGGGCAGCTAGGGACATCATGCTTACGCTACTGCTGAGACGACCTTGTGCACCGCGCATGCGCACTCTGCTAGCTAACGTGACCAAATACGTAACACTGAGCAAAAAGAAGTCCACTGGATGACTTTTAATTTATTTTTTTGGTCTGTAAGCAAATTGTTATTACTGAGGGAAGCATATTTGGAAGAACAACAACCGGAGCTGAGATAAACTACTGCTTCATAAACACATCTGTTCTCACCGGCTTTAATACAACTTGAGTTTCTGTTTGTCTCACACTTGATTTCTCTTTCCTTTTTTTCCTGTTTAATACAGATGTGCTATATTTTTATTGTTTTAATTTTTGCTTATGTTGTGATGGTTGGTGTAAACTGTGGAGCACTTTGGTCAACTAGGGTTGTTTTAAATGTGCTATACAAATAACATTGACATTGTTTGCTCTACTTCATGATAAAGCCAGTCTCATAAAATCATATACAGGTAAGATACATGTAAGCTCAGTGGTTGGTACTTTTTCAGTGTTACCCCAGTCCTCAAATTTCAGGTAATCTAGTTTAATGTGAAGAGAATAGTAACTACTGTATTTGTTTGTATTTACTTTTAACTAATGTAAAGCACTTTGAATTGCCTTGTTGCTGGAAATGTGCTATATAAATAGAATTACCTTACCTTACCTTACTAGGGCTGGGTAAATCGATGACTTGATGGAATCTGCTGGGCTTCCTTAGATTAAATAAATTAATTAACCTATCTGAATAATAAACAGAACTTGAGTGCATTGATTGATAATCAGGAAATTTTGTACTTGATTTGGAATCTGTTTGAAACTGAAGTTATTAAATTTGCGATTTGATTCAATTCCAACTCACATGATTCCACACTTCTGGGACATAATGTGGTAGAATTCTGGGTAACACTTTATTTGAAGGGGTGTGCATAAGACTGACATCACACTGTCATAAATGACATAACACCTGTCATGAACATAAAGAAGTCTTTATGAATGTTTATGACTGTTGTAATGAAGTGTCATTCGGTAAATAATGACACTTTTAATGCAAAGTTGCTCTAAAAGTTGCATTAAAAGTTCATTAACAGTGCCAACTTTGCATGATTTTGTAAATTATGATAACTTATTGCAAAGTTGGCACTTTTAATGGACTTTCAATGCAACTTTTAGAGCAACTTTGCATTAAAAGTGTCATTATTTACCGAATGACACTTCATGACAACTGTCATAAAAATTTATAAAGACTTCTTTATGTTCATGACAGATGTTATGTCGTGTTTATGACAGTGTCATGTCAGTCTTATGCACACCCCTTCAAATAAAGTGTTACCGAATTCTGTTTGCAAGTAGTAGTAACTACATGAAGTGACTTCTTCTGTTTAACTCAGATTCTAACTGTCTGTTTTTGTTATTTTATCAGTGGTTTTGTTGTTCTGTACCATCTATTGGCTGACTTTAGGTGAATAAAAGTATTGTCATAGATGTTTAATTCCATGTGTCAATTTTTTGCTTTTCTTTATTATTTACTGTCATTTTGACAGACTATAGTAAATTCTCCCACAATTCAAGCACCATTAACGAGGCAGTGGTTCATTAATGGTTCATCCAAGTCCAGCAGATGTTCAACGATGACGTGTTTGATGGAGCTTATTCCATTTAAACTTAACGTTCCATGTAACAATGGCTGCTGTGTGCTTCATGCACGAACCAATGCTGTTTTTTGATTAGTGACTGTTGCATATTCGACTCCAAATTTTATCCTCATTTGCTTGACGAAACACACACACACACACACACACACACACGCACACACACACACACACACACACACTTGCTTTCCTCTGCTGTCCCCAGGCAATACATCCATATCAATTTAATGCAAGCTGACTTTCTAATTACACTAATGGCCTGAGCCAGAGCCACGAGAAATTTATTATACAGACAAAATGTATTTTTCAACATTTCCTAAAGTGACTGATTATCTCCTGAGAATGGCTGATAGTTTTTTTTAAATCACTTGCAACAGTCTTATTTGATTTTAAAGCAGTTGCTGATACGACCTATGACTTGACAAGCTTACTTTAGTGCATGTTTTATTGTACTTATGCTCAGTTTCAGAAAATACAGGTCTTCTTTATTGTTTTATTTAAATGTAAAAATTTGAAACAGAAAAAAATTAGATTTCCCTCTGGGATTAATAAAGTATTTTTGAATTTGAATTGAAATTTGAATTGAAGTCACTTTTCAATATGTTCCAGTATTAGTTTTTCCTTTCGCCTTCTAAAGATGTGTAAAGCTTTAAAATGTACTTTCTAGATGAAATGGTCAGGACGTACTTGTTGAACAGTTTAGCATCAGCCAATCATACAGCTGCAATCAGGGGCGCCGCCAGGAATTGTGGGCCCCCTGACAAAAAATTTGTTTAGGCCCCCCGCGCAGCTGCTGTTACAATTTTTTGAGTCTATTTAACCCATAAAAAGCGTCACAATTTTAAAGGCTTGCATCTGCCTTGCTTGTTCAATACTGATAATTAGCACAATATTTACTGCTCATGACTTTAACATCCAACAGTCCACATCCAGTATGCAAGTAGGTTGCTTAACTTTTTCTTAGTTTTAGATTACTGAAATGTCTCTCCCCACGAGCAACAATCAAAAGCAATGTGCAGCTGCACATAAAGCAATCCAGACTTCTCGAAAATGCTATGTAGTTGTATTTTATTCAAGCTGCAGTACATAACTTTAATAAAAAAATATGTTTTCTCCATATTTGTTAAAGCTGTCACAATGTCGTAGCAGTTTGTTATGAGACAGATAATCTGTGAAAACAATCAATCTCCTCCAGCTCCTTCCTGAATTACTATTACTGGTTAAAGTAATGCACCGTTCTGACCAAAAACAACCAATCAGAACTACTAGGATGCTCTTATCACTGTCAATTAGCCTCATTCACTCACTGCTAAATGTGCTGATGGTGGAGAAACAACTTATCATTACAAGAACCGTTTATCTGCCGTCATTGGTAGCTATGCTAGCTAAACTGAGCATTCACAATTTCAATCTGCACAGCTCTGTGCTATGCTAGCTGCAGCACTGCGCAAATCGAGGGGGAGGAAGGATGAGCAGCACCACATGAGATAGTGATTGACAGCACTAAAACTCTCCTGTTACTTACTGTTTTTTTCTAGCACTGGGAGAAGGCAGATGAAATAGATTTTTCACAGATTACCTCTCACACCATACTGTCACAACATAATGACAGTTTTAAAAAATATGTGAAAAATATATTTACATAAAAGTGACAAACTGCAGCTTTAATTTCACTCAGGAGAGGACGGGTCAGGAGGGACGTGGGTTAGAGCTGTGGCTGACTGACTCATATGTTGTTAAGTGGTAAAAGGTACAAGTTAAATATATGAATATGTTTGTAATTCTTTCCTTAATTCATTAAATGCTAGTGAAATGGAGGCAAACAGTAGTCTGTAGCTAAGCTAATTATGCTAAATGGTTGATAATCTCACAGTCTACTCACCTCTCTTGGAGAAAAACTGGGTTATAAATTAACACTCTTGCCTTTTTCTCTCTCTCCCTCTCTTTGTTTTGAAAACCTGATTTTAGAACTTTTCTTAGCAGCATAGTAACTGCCATAATTGTTCGTGTCTTCCACTGACGTCACTCTCAACCGCTCCAAGCAGGAACTAACCATTTAACGCAGATAGGGGGTGTTCAGGGCAAATAAGGATGTGTGTTATTTGATCTGGGAGGGGGGACAATACATTTTTACTGCTAAAAACAATCTTTGAAAATACAGTATGATTAATTTTGTAATTGACAGGGCCCCGGTGTTTTTTTTATTTTTATTTCTATGAACAAAAAATAAATTGTGGAGGGCCCCCTGTTTGTCAGGGCCCCTAGACGAAGCAAAACACAAGGATCACAATGTATAAGAAAACAGTTCATATATGTATTTCACAAACTCCAAGATGATTTATTGCGATTTTCATGCACAATCATTCTATTGAGTTTACAAAGAATGTTAAAATTAAAAGGAAATATGCAGCAAACAGGAAGTTGTATGGACAGAAATACTTTCTTAATATCAGGGATATGAAGAGATGAAATGGCAAAAGTAGCTTCTGTCACTGTTGTCACTATGACTGTTGTCATTACGTGGTTTGACATGAGGGGCCTTACATGTCCCTCATGCCAAGCCATGAGGGACATGGTTTGACATATCCCTCATGGTTTGAGGGACACTTTCAGACACACATATTTCATCACATTCACATTCTTCTCTCATATACATATATTCTTCCATATACACACATACATTCTCCACAAATTAAATCTGCAATATGTGAGATATAAAATATATGTATATGTGAACGGCAGTATGTTTTATGACTGTACTATTAAAATCATATTTTGGCAAACATGACATATTTGGCAAACATGACATAATAAACATTAACATTATCTAGCTAACAAGCTAATTTGTACAGCTGAGGATTAGATCTTTGTTTTAGGATTTTAAAGAAGTGTAAATCCACTATTCCACAAATATTTCATGTGAGAGATGGAAGTTGACCATATGGCATGTTTCTATCTCTCTCTTACTGAACACACTGTTCTGTATTTTTTTCCACTCTCTGGTTTTAAAGACATAATCATCTCTGCAGACTGCAGAAACAGTGAAGCGGCTATGATTAGAGGCTGTTGTGGCTCTTTTCCGCCTCTGTGAGCCGGGGCAACGGGAGGAGAGCTGGCAGGAACCTTGGCTGACTGAATGGGGTCACAATGAAGGGCCACAGGTAGAGTCCCATGGCAAGTGAGATCAATGACGTCAGGTAACTGCAGACTCTGAAGCAGAGGGAAACGTGCTAATGAGGCACCTATAACTACAACCAACTAAAAACCAAGGAAGACTGTTTTATTTGATCAAATACATTTAGCAGGAGATTTTCAGACACCTTTGAATACTGATTGAACTGTATGGAAGTAAATATTCTTTTTATATCTTCTATACATTGTAAGAACAAGAACACATAACAGTGCTAGTTTACAGGTAACAGGCAGGGAAGTTATTTTATTGTTATGTCCTTTTTATTGTTGTACTGCAGTTTTTGGCCCCTTCTTCCATGATAAATTTCTCCTATGGGAGACTAATAAATTATCTAAGTTAAGAATCAAAATTAAAATTAAGACAAAAATTCAAGTAATATTACTAATTACCTATTTATTTAACTTGCAAGTTAAATAAACAATAAGATAATTATTGTATCCTTTTAATATTTTAAGGCAAATATAAACTGCACTCGGTCTTACAGTAATATCTCCCCACCATTATGCCTTAATCCTTCTTTTCAACCTGGGCTTATGGATAATGTCTTAGCTGGTCTGGAAAGTGTTTGTCAACCTGAGGATTTTTACATCCTTACAGGTTTTACATCCAACTGTGATCCATATACCAACTAAATGTTGATATGTGCCAGGAATAAACTTTCTGCTCTCTCCACAGTTTTGTGACATGCATACCGCCGTCCGTTTATGAGTTTCTTATCAATCCTGCTTCAAAACCTTTAGGGTCTAAATTTTCAAATCTGTCTCAGCACCCTGTGTTCATCCTTCACACTAGATTCATGTATGTATGTGTCCTTTATGTAAAAGTTCTTTTCCAAGAGTGACTGGACTATGACAACAGGAATGTTCCTATTTTTAAAGCAAACACAGCCTGTATTGATAGCATAAGGCAGAGGCAGGACTTTAGACATTGGTGCTCCTCTCAATTCCAGTCAGATCCAGGGAGGGTCTGGAAGCCCAGGACACCTCAGCATCTCCAGTCCTGAATGCTTCAATCATTTCCCCTCTGCAGATAGCTAACCTTTGCAGTCAGCCAATTCTTCTAGTTCTGGTGGATTATCACTCTGCTGGTGGTGACATCATCAACATATCTGCTAATGTAACTTTTGACATAAACTCACAGTCTGCTCCTTCATATGATGCTGCACTGTAAAAAACAACAACATAGATTTTACGGTAAAATCTTCCATTCTCCCTTTAAGGAAAAACATGTTTTTGTTTACAAATTTTTACTTTTTGATCTCTCATTCAAGATAGATGGCATGAGACAAACTAAAAGCAGAAAGATTCTGGCCTAATACCAATGTCCAAAAATATCAGAAAAAATCCCAGAAAATTCAAAAACAAAAGAGCAGATTATTTAAAAAGCGAACAGCCCTTATTTAGTGTGCACATCACCATCAATTGTTAGATTTGAGATTTATATCTTGTTATATTTCCATGTTCATGATGAGTCATTTCCTCATCAAAACATGTTTGCGACATCCTTGGATCTCCATGGCAGCCAAGTGACACAATAATTTGAAGATTGAACAAGTAGTTTTAAGAATTTAAATTCTGTTCTGATAAATGCACTCAAACTGAGAAAAGTTGTAAAATATTTAATATTTAAATTTTCTTATCTTAAAACCCATTAACTGTCATGGACCCAGTGACTTTAATGTAAGTATTTTGGAGGTGACAGTCAAGAGGTTAAAGAAAAATATGAAACATTATTACCTCTGATGCCAAGCTTTATACAAGCTTCACAGTTTTAACTTGCATGCATGAACATTTTGCACTCGAAGTAATTAAAATGAATCACTGAACCAAACTTTCAAAAAAGTTACTTCTGCCATTAAGAATAACTTAAAGCATATGCAGTCTAAGTAGACCTGAAATAATATTTGAAGCATCTAAATATATCCATACAGAAACATTAAAGTGTTGTGTCTGGGAAAATTAAATGTTCCATACAGCAAAAATGTCTAGATGCAGTGCATGTACATAAACAGTGTGGCTCAGAAATTACAGAAAAACATTTCTTTATTCAGTTGGTTAAAGTTAGCTAACTTCAGTTAAAACCATTGTTAATCCACAGTACTCAGCCACGCCCCTAACTCCTCCTAACCTTCAGCGGACTGACTATTGACCAGCTCTCCATCTCACAGGTCCGAAAAGCTTCTAATTCCTGGGTATTACCGCAAATAAGAATATAGAGAACTTTTGTTTAAGCTGGGAGCGAGAAAGATTCGTCTAAGCTCTAATTACCTTCATCCAAGACGTTATGACCCGCTTCAGTCTATGATTCAGACATCGGAGTAGCGCCGCCGGTGTCCGAGCTCATAAACCACATCTGTTCACGGTAGCTCTTTCCCTGTCATTAACGTGCACTTCTTACCGGCTTAGATAATTTTAGCGACTAGGAATAAGTCCCAGGGTCATTATTTATCTGAACTAAAAAATATGAGGGGCCGTTTAGGACAAAATTTACGTTTTGTCTCTCACACACTACCAAAAAGTCTCGCATACTCCAAAAAAGTAGCCTCGCATACTCAAAAAAATTACGTTTCGTCTCTCACACACTACCAAAAAGTCTCGCATACTCCAAAAAAGTAGCCTCGCATACTCAAAAAAATTACGTTTCGTCTCTCACACACTACCAGAAACTCTCGCACACTCCAAAAATTACGTTTTGTCTCTCACACACTACCAGAAACTCTCGCACACTCCAAAAAAGTAGCCTCGCATACTCAAAAAAATTACGTTTTGTCTCTCACACACTACCAGAAACTCTCGCACACTCCAAAAAAATAGCCACGCACACTCGAAAAATACTAAAATGTCACACACACACAAACGTTAACTTTCTCGCACACATACACTACTAACAGCTCGCATATTCACAAACGTTAACTGTCTCGCTCACATACACTACTAACAGCTCGCTCACATACACTGTACTAACAGCTCGCACATTCACAAACGTTAACTGTCTCGCTCACATACACTGCTACCAGCTCGCACACACACACAGACGTTTATCTCTCACATACACTACTAACAGCTCGCTCACATACACTGTACTAACAGCTCGCACATTCACAAACGTTAACTGTCTCGCTCACATACACTACTAACAGCTCGCATATTCACAAACGTTAACTGTCTCGCTCACATACACTACTAACAGCTCGCTCACATACACTGTACTAACAGCTCGCATATTCACAAACGTTAACTGTCTCGCTCACATACACTACTAACAGCTCGCATATTCACAAACGTTAACTGTCTCGCTCACATACACTACTAACAGCTCGCTCACATACACTGTACTAACAGCTCGCACATTCACAAACGTTAACTGTCTCGCTCACATACACTACTAACAGCTCGCACATACACTACTAACAGCTCGCACATTCACAAACGTTAACTGTCTCGCACACATACACTACTAACAGCTCGCTCACATACACTGTACTAACAGCTCGCACATTCACAAACGTTAACTGTCTCGCTCACATACACTGCTACCAGCTCGCGCACACACACACAGACGTTTATCTCTCACATACACAAGACTAAAGTTGAACACACACACACAGTACTAAGACTCGTTTTTTGAATGTGTGAGAGCGAGACTTTTTTTGAATGTGTGAGAGCGAGACTTTTTGAATGTGTGAGAGCGAGACTTTTTTTGAATGTGTGAGAGTTGTCACGGAAGAGGCGGGGCATAATTTTTGGATCAAACTGCGCATGCGTAGATCCTAAACTATAAGTTTCCATTTTTGACTCACTGTATGTTGTATTACTTAGTATATTTGTGCTTTTAAATATATATAAATATATTGAAACTATCTTTCAATAGCTACCTTATATTAAACTATGTTAAGGACAAATGTCAAACATAGTGCAAATATTTTGAAAACAAAGTAAAAGATCTTGCAGGTATATTAATCTCCTTCCTCCTTCATCAGAAATGAAAAATTATAAATGCACACTATGTGTTGGGAACCTGTGTTTGTTGACTGACTTATTTGTCAGGCTTACGAGACAAAAGTTGAAAAAAGATCGATTTTCTTCGCTTTCAAAATAACACAAAACAGCGAAAAAAGACCTCCACACCAGACCTCGTTTATTTATGTATGTATTTTTATTTTGATAGCTGCCGATTAAACTGAAAGTTACACATTGATATGATCATATGAGTAGTTTTTACCGAGAAATCGATCAGAAGCGCCGTGAAAATGGTCAGATTCACCGGATCCACGTCTCTGGCTGCAATGCGCTCTCCCGTCACAGGGGGAACAGATTTTCACGGGGGAACAGAATTTCTCACAAGACCTCTTAATAATTCCTGTAATGCTGGCACCCAGTGGACAGCTATTTTTAATCAATCAATCAAATTCATTTATTTCTATAGCACATTTAATCTACAAGAAAGTTAAACGTTCTATATATATTTAAAATATATATAGCACAAATATACTAAGTAATAGAACATACAGTGAGTCAACAATCGAAACTTATGGTTTAGGATCTACGCATGCGCAGTTTGATCCAAAAATTATGCCCCGCCTCTTCCGTGACAACTCTCACACATTCAAAAAGAGTCTCGCTCTCACACATTCAAAAAACGAGTCTTAGTACTGTGTGTGTGTGTTCAACTTTAGTCTTGTGTATGTGAGAGATAAACGTCTGTGTGTGTGTGCGAGCTGTTAGTAGTGTATGTGTGCGAGACAGTTAACGTTTGTGAATGTGCGAGCTGTTAGTAGTGTATGTGTGCGAGAAAGTTAACGTTTGTGAATGTGCGAGCTGTTAGTAGTGTATGTGTGCGAGAAAGTTAACGTTTGTGTGTGTGACATTTTAGTATTTTTTGAGTGTGCGTGGCTATTTTTTTTGGAGTGTGCGAGAGTTTCTGGTAGTGTGTGAGAGACAAAACGTAATTTTTGGAGTGTGCGAGAGTTTCTGGTAGTGTGTGAGAGACGAAACGTAATTTTTTTGAGTATGCGAGGCTACTTTTTTGGAGTATGCGAGACTTTTTGGTAGTGTGTGAGAGACGAAACGTAATTTTTTTGAGTATGCGAGGCTACTTTTTTGGAGTATGCGAGACTTTTTGGTAGTGTGTGAGAGACAAAACGTAAATTTTGTCCTAAACGGCCCCTCATAAAAAAACGTACAAAGCCACCCTAATTTACTAAGACCATTAACATTGATTTTACATTAATCAGAAGAATTAAATCTAGTTGACTCAATTAATTTAACTGTCCACAACATCAAATTAGACTTTAGTATTTTATTAGCAAGCTTTAGCTTTTTTATCAATAAAAATTAAGAAATTAATACTTTTAAGAATTTTTAGAAATTGCTCCTACTTCTAACCCCACACTGTGTCTTAATCTAAACAGAGGCTTTGGGGGAGGCAGTATTACTCGAACCCAGATGCAGAGACGATCTTGGCAGCAGATAACTTTAACGTCCATGGATGGAGTCCTGTCTTTGTCTTGGCAGAATCCTTTTAGAATAGATCCAAAGTTGAACTGGTGAGAATCCTCAACGAACTCAGTTCTTTATCCATAACAGATCTTTGTCTATTCCCCATGTCCACTGCAGCATCGTTGGAATCTTTTGGGTTGAGCGTGGCCGCAGTCGAATCAGAATCCCGGGTTGTGGGTAAACGGATCTTGTTCCTTTCTTGTGCAGCGCGTAGTCGTCCCGGGGTATCATCACGCAGCCCTCCGTTGATTCTGCATCTCGATGTGTGCTCGACTCGAACGCCGCGGAACAAAGAACCTCGAATCTGCGTTTGCATATATTTTTATACTGCATACTGCACGTCCGGTGCGTACTTTCCTTGACGTCAAGTGCCTTCAGTTAGCCTTAACCTTTCTTCCACTCAACTTTTAACCTTCCCTTTTGTTTAAAACTCAAAGATCAACAACTCAAAACCTCTGGTGCAGATATAGTCTCAAAATCTCACTTCCTCTTTCCTCCGTTCTTTCACCCCTGCAGTCTATATTTGTGACACAGTATCAGACTCTTTTTACTCTTTACTCTTCAACCTCATACAGTAGTTAAAGAAATTATTATATGTATTTTACTAATCTTTAAAACATAATAAATTCATTTTGCATTTAAAAACAAAGATTACATGTTTTTCAATCAACATTAAGTCATAATACAAGATTACTAGTAGCTAAAGCTTTTGTGACCAGTTTTCTGTGTGTTCTGGAAAGATCTCAACTAGTTCCAGCCAGGTTTCACGACACCATGAAAGGGGCTCACCTGTGATGCAGAAATGTGTCCTTCTCCTCCTGAACGTGCAAAAATAGCAGAAACTTGATTTGAAAGACTACCTGCATCCTGATAAGGACCAGGCCTACAAGGCTCTCAGCACCATTGCAAGCACCTGCTAGTTAACAGCCTTAGCTAGTGCAGTGGGACTATACTGTGGTGAGTTCAGGACACCACAGTATCCTGAGCCACGCTCAACTACAGTAATAGAGTTAAAAGTGTCTTGCTACTGATGCTGTAGGATCAAGCAGAAATACAAACTAGACAATTCTTTGTTTACATGACAAATAACAGTAACTCAATTAACTGTAAACCCTGCTATTTAACACAGTAATAAAATGAAAAACTCTCCAGATTATTCTCAATTAAGAACATAATATTTAAAACCAAATGTGTGATTTGTGAAACTTCAATTAAAGTTGATATCATAATTTTTATGCTTTTGGGTAACACTAGAATTGTTCTTTATTGAAGTTTCACAAATCAGATAAACCCCACACTTGGTTTTAAATATTCTGCTCTATGAGTTGAGAATAATCCAGTCCAGGTTTGAAGAGTCTAGGTGTTGTAGTTTTTAGCTAGAGTAAATTAAAGATGCTGACGGTAGTGAAAAATTAGGTAGAATCGCCCTTTAGCCATTTCCCGAATTGGAACCACTTCGTCTTCGTCCAAGCAACAGGGCCTAACATACAGTTCTCTATATGACAAATCTATGGTCGACATAAAATTAAATAACCCCAAATACATAATTTAATCAAACCCTCTCATAAATGATGGTGGCGTCGGTAGGCCTGTCACGATAACAAATTTTGCTGGACGATTAATTGTCTAAACAATTATTGCGATAAACGATAATATTGTTTCAAGACCTTTTGACACTGATTTAATGGAAATGACTAATAATGCATGCGATTTCCTGCCATAGAACACTTTATTTTGTTATATA